>NW_025197702.1:0-2229 GCF_004010195.1 Chiloscyllium plagiosum
AATGCAATGGCTGTGGTACGAGGAGCCTGTCCTCATTGGCGTTCAGAACACTGAGAGAATTTGATTGACATAAAGAAAACCTAAAAGGGATTGCGAATACGTCCCCCTTTTAGACAGTCTCGAACAAAAGAAAAGCATAGATATAGAGTGAGAGGAGGTGGACCTAAAACTGAACAAAGGAGAAAATACTTCTCTTAGAGGTTTGTAAATCGGTGGAACTCATTGATCCAGAGTGTAGAATAAATGGACAGATTCAAGTAATAAATAGATATGTTCCTGATGAAAATATGGATTAGGACTATGGGCAAAGGCAGGAAACTACAACGGTAGCTGACAACGGTATTAGATTGACCATTATTAAATTAAATGGCGCCGTGAATCGAAGGGCTGAATTTCCCACTCTCACTCCTAATTCATTCATTCTTATATTGTTCAATTTGCAGTTCTTTTGGATCTTATTCACCTTTGTTTTTGGGTTGACAGGAGACAGAAGGTTATTTTTCACGGAATATGGAATAGGGCACCTAGATTACAAAAAACAAAACCTCTGCGTCAACATAATTTTTTTGGGGAGGCAATATAACAGTTTAAAAAATTGAAACCGTATATATACAGAAATAGGTGTTTATCAACAGTTTTACAGCTTAATAGTGAGACCGCTTTCACTTTAAAAGTGTGTCTACTTGTTATTGACCCTCCGAGTAAAGGTCACAGCTGTTCTCTTTTCCGCCTGTCAATACACATGGTGTTATACTCCTCGATAAGCAGCCCCATCTCGACCTTCGCTGCTTCGAACTAAAATCAAGTAAATCGAGCCTTCCGACAGAGTTGTGTGCTGTCGGGTCTTGTCACATGTACCAGATAAATTTCATCAACTGTTGATGTGGCCCGTTCATGTCATCCTCTAAACTTACACTTTCCTACTCACTGTGAACCACCAAGCCAATCAATCTGTTATTCCCAGCATTAGAAAATAGAATATAGAAACTAGAACAATACAGCGCAGAATAGGCCTGTCGGGCCTTGATGTTGCGCCGAACTGTAAAGTATTCTAAACTCATCCCGCTACGCTAACCCATCATCATCGATGTGCCTACTAAAGACTGTTTACATCTCCCTAATGTGGCTGAACTAACTGCATTGGCATTACACGCCCATTCCACTCTCTGAGGAAAGAACCTGCCTCTGACACCTGTCTTAAATCTATTACCACTCAATTTGTAGTTATGCGCCCAGTACAAGTTGACGTCATCATTCGAGGGATAAGACTTTCACTGTCTACCCTATCTAATCCTTTGATTATATTGTATGTCTTTATCAAATCCCCTCTTCGCCTTCTTAATTCCAATGAGAGTAGACCCAAGTCTCTCAGCCTTTCCTCATAAGAGCTTCCCTCCAGTCCAGGAAACATCTTGGTAAATTTACTCTGCTTCCACATCCTTCCGGTAATTCGGCGACCAGAACTGTACATAATATTCCAAGTGCGGCCGTGCTAGCATTTTCTATACTTGCAGCATGACATTGCGGCTCTGGAACTCAATCCCTCTACCAATAAAACCTAACACACACTGTATGCCTTCTTAACAGCACTAACAACACCCAATTGCCCTGGATGGCAACTTTCACGGATATATGTACATGGACTCAAAGATCCCTCTGCATCCACATTACCAATAAAGATTCCATCTTTCTCTGCCTTACTTTTATTCTTACCAAAGTGAATCACCTCACATTTAGATTGTTGGACTCCATTTACTGAAGGCCATGTTCATGACGTCAACTGCCCTACCTTCATCTACATGCTTGGTCACCTTCTCAAAAATCTCAGTGTGTTATGTGAGACATGACCTGCCCTTGCCTAAACCATGTTGATGATCTGAAACCAAATTGTTGTTTGTTGAATGATTATAAATGCTATCTCTTATAATCCTTTCCAAAACCTTTCCCACAACAGATGTAAGACTTACTGGTCTATAATTACCTGGGAAATCTCTCCTACAATTTATGAACAAGGGCAGAACATTTGCAATCCTCCAGTCCTGCGGTACTAAACCTGTAGACAATGACGATTCTAATATCAAAGACAAAGGCTCCACTATCTCCTCCCTAGCTGCCCAGAAAATCCTCTGATAAATCCCATCCTGCACAGGGGACTTGTCTACTTTCATTCCTTCTGGAAATGATAGCACCTCCTCGCAACTACCCTCGATCCTTTTGCGTCTAATATTT
>NW_025197702.1:2620-5244 GCF_004010195.1 Chiloscyllium plagiosum
AAAAAAAAAAGGGGAATTCCAGTCTTTTGTTTTTCCTATTTTGGTCAATTTACAGCGTGATGCAGTTCAGGATTTTTTTTTTATGATGGAGCCACATATCATGTTTGTACATGGAGCAGATTTCTCCTTTTATACTGTGGCCCTCTGTATGTTTTATTCTTGGGGCTTCTACGTAAACCACATTGGGCCTGGTTTAGTTGCCTTTCAGTTTAACACTTGTATTTTATGTGGACGTGAATAATGTTCTTTGTAACATACCCTGCCATAGGCAGAGTTGAAGGAAAATCTCGTTTGCAGGGCGGGAACAGACACATAATTTTATTCGAAAGCGTGAGAGGAAGTAATCAATTAAATTTTGCTTACAGACACATATTAGGAGATCCAATCCTATCGTCTAGTCGTCCTCGAATTGGAAGTAAATTAATAGTACAGAAGCACACTGTTCTTCATATTGAAAAAAGAGTTTTCAAAAATGTTCGTAGATCAGCATCGATATTGCAGCTCCTCCTGGATGGCAGGCATAGTTAAATATTCAAGGTAGTCTTTTTCCAGTCAATATATCGTTATAGTTTATTAATGTAAGATTATTTTTCTTTTTCTGTTCTTAACATTACAAAACAAGCCGAAACTAAACAAACCAAACAAACGTAAATATTTTTAAATGAACTTTAAAAGGATTCTGTGTAATCCAAGATGGAGGACGGGAGAAATTCTGGCGATAACTGCTGCTTCCCTTTTGAGCTCCATTAGGGGCTGGAGGTGACTTCCTGGAATTCCAGGAGCAGCAATTACTGTTTCATATGCTGTTGCATTGTTTTGGAACTTTGGGGAAAAACAATTCAAAACAACTGTTCTTTTAAAAGGGAGATGAACAGACCAAGGAAGCGCATGGTGAGGTAATTGTAGGAGACAGAGAGATAGAAAGAGAGAGAACCTACACAGTTACTGTCTTTTCTGTTTGAATTCATGCATCGTTGGGCATCGGAGTGCATCTGGGAAAATTAGCAAACAGTAAAATTCTCAACTGATCTTGGAGGAACTGTTGGGCGAAGTTCACAGCACAGAATCAGATAATTAAATCGTTGTTTTAAGTGTGTCCTACAGAGAATCTGTAGTAGTGTGTAGTGTGAGCTCTTTCTTGATTATATGTTTTTGGAGATATGTCCCTTGATTAATCTTAAAATATCAGCAATAACTATTAATTCAACCTGGAGCAGTGTTTGAAGAGGAATGAGACGTTGTTAATGTCTGGGTATGTAGATTGTGAAGTGGCAAAAATGGCCTTTAATAGAGTGATATGTCCTTCTTTTCAAATGTGGGAATTTTAAGAGAGTTTAAGGGCTACTGCGGATTATATCTGCTACAAATGCTGTTGGCTACGAATCTTATCAGATCGAATGGATCGGTTGGAGAGAAGGTTAGAAGCAATGAAAAATTTGCAACAGCCGCAGTATGTAATTGATGGCAGTTATAGGAAGGAGGGAAAGTCTCAGATACAGTTCCATAAATGGATTAACTCAATGAAAGGTAAGAAAGGTGGAAGCTCGTGCAGGATTCTTTTGTGGATATACCTACTTGAAACAGGCCGATGTTTTGAAAAATGTAGGTGGTGATAGATTCTCAGGCGAATGTAGCACGAACAGTCAAGCTTCTGGTATTGAGATTGGCTCTCCTGCAACGAGGGGTATGTCGGTTTTCAAGAGATCAGTTGTGTTCGTGGATGCTCTCGTCAGTGGCACTGACAGACGTTTCTGTTGCCAGCAGCAAAAAGGCAGAATGGTGTGTTGCTTCCCTGGTGCAAGATCAAGGATGTCTCAGAAAGAGTACAGAATGTTCTCACGGGGGAGAGAGGCCAGCAAAAGGTCATTGTCAACATCGGAACCAACGGCATTGGAAGGGAAAAGGTTGAGATTCTGAAGGGAGGTTACAGGGACTTAGGCAGAAATTTAATAAGGAGGTCCACGAGAGTAGTAAACTCTGGATTACTCCCTGTGCTAAGAAATAGTGAGGCCAGGAATAGGAGGATAGAGCAGATGAATCCATGGCTGACGAGCAGGTGTATGGGAGAAGGATTCGCATTTTGGATCATTGGAATCTCTTTTGGGGTAGATGTGACCTGTACAACAAGGACAGATTGCACCTAAATTGGTAGTGGACTAATATACTGGCAGGGAGATTTGCTAGAGCTGCTCGGGAGGATTTATACTTGGATGGTTGGAGGAGGGCGGGGGGAGGTGGGACCCGGGGAGATAGTGAAGAAAGAGATCAATCTGAGACTGGTACAGTAGAGAACATAAGCGAATCAAACAGTCAGGTCAGGCACGGGCAAGGTAGAACTGATGAATTAAACTAGATTTATTTATTTCAATGCAAAGGTCCAACAGAGAAGACAGATGAACTTAGGGCATGGTGAGGAACATTGGAATGGAATATCATAGCAATTACAGAACCGTGGCTCAGGGATGGGCAAAAGCGGCAGCTTAATGTTCCAGGATACAAATGCTACAGGAAGGATAGAAAGGGAGGCAACAGAGGAGTGGAGTGGCATTTTTGATAAGGGATAGCATTACAGCTGTGCTGAGGGAGGATACTTTTGGAAATACATCCAGGGAAGTTGTTTGGGT
>NW_025197703.1:0-5245 GCF_004010195.1 Chiloscyllium plagiosum
TGAATATGATTCAAAGAGAAAATAACTGGAACAGTTGAATGAAAAATGAGAAAATGGATGGCAAAGGAGAAGGGAGGATTACTGGTTAGTGATGGGATTGATTGTTACCAGAAAATAAAAGGAAGGGACAGAATATTGTGAATGTCATATTGTACTGAGGGAACTTAAAGTACAGGGAAACTCAATACCAGAACAAACTTAAAGGCTTTGTCTCTTAATGCATGACCCATTCAGAATAGTGTAGACAAAGCTGTACCACACAAACTAATGTAAATCAAGCTTCGACAGCATCCAATGTAACCCCACTTTTTAATAAAAGGAGGGAGTGTGAAAATGAGGAATTTTACATGAGTCAATTATTAAGAATAAAATAACCAAGCATTTGGAAAGCAGTTACAGGATTGGTCCAGGTCAGCATGGATTTACTAAAGGGAAATCAGGCCTGACACATATTCTAGAAGGTTTTGAGGATGTGATCAGTCGAGAGTGGGTATGGGAGATTCAAGATGGCGGCAGTCTGAACAGTCTGGTGTATTGGGCTCTGTGCCATATCCCAGGCAAGGTGGGCTCCTATCCCTCCCCCCACCATTAGTCACCCCTGACGAATGTTTGTGGTAGAAAGTCGTTAGAGAACCTAGAGCCCCTTTAAATTAGGATTGGGAAGATCTGAAGCTGAAATGAAGACATCTAAAGGAAAGGGAGCTAGAGGAGTGCAGCAGGCAGGGCACTCCCTCTACTATGTCGGGCACACCCACAGCCATTATGTCAAACCCTGTGGCAGCGCCCTTAAGTTCAGTGGAGCAACAGAATTTACTAACGAAGCCTTGGAGGCCACGATGGAGAGGTCCAAGGAGCGGGTTCAAACCTTGGAAGGGCAGGTTCAGGCCCTGAAGGAACAAGTAGATGACCTTGAATATCAAGGTCGGAGAAAAATCTACAGATCTTGGGCTGACCTGAGCATGTAGAAGGTGAAAACCTCGCTGATTTCCTCACGAGGTGGCTTCCAGCATTGCTGGGCCTGGAGATTGAGTCTGGCCGGGTAAGTATGGAGTGGGCCGACCGCATCGTGATGTGTAGGACTGGGATGGCCCAGTGCCCCCGCCCAGTCCTCGTGCGACTCCAGCTTCACAAGGAAAAGCATTTAATCATAGAAACAGCCCAGAAGACTGGGAAGGGATCCATAGGCTTTGGCTTATAACGGTTTGAAAATAATGTGTTTTCATGAATTTTCTGGGGCCATAATTAAGAAAAGAAAGACCTTTGATGATGTCAAGAAGAAAAAAAATTAAACATTCAATACCCTCTGAGGTACCCAGCATTGCTACATTTCAGTTATGGGGGAACTGTCTACAACTTTGACTTGGTGGAAAAAGTAAAAGAACTTTTGAACTCGCTGAAATGATAGACTTTGACCGAGGAGGAAGAAGGAGAAGAGGCGTGCGGACAATGGCATAATGTAATTTTTTAAAATCTTCTCTCTCTTTGTTCTTTTCCCTTTTGGGGTCTCGCGCTTTATAGGCTTGGTATTGCTTTAGTGAGAGATCCGGTATGTTTTATATTATAGCTGTTTGGTGGTTATTAGCTATTCTATTGTTCTGATTTGCTGGGTGAGGGTGGTTACTCCTTTGATGTAAAGGTGTGTGGGGTTGAGATGAGAAGGGGGAGGGGTGGGTGTCCATTGTTAACTTGTCGGAGTGGAAATAATATGTTTTTTTCCCCATTGCTTGGGTTTGGGGCATGTCCTTGACTGGAAGGTGCTGGGATGGTTGTGAGGTTGGGAGTGAATGGCCCCTATGGGCAAGGGGTGGATCTCTGGAAATTTGTGTTTTTAAAAGGAAGAAGGTGCTCTCAAATCTTAAGAGGGAAAGGGTTGACATCGCTCTACTGCAAGAGATGCATTTGACTGACAGGGAACATCTGAAGTTACAACAGGGAGAATACGATACGGTGTTCTTCTCCTCCTTCAACTCCAAAAGCAGAGGAGTGACCATACTGGTGTGAAGGAACTTCTCATTTCAGGTGATAGATCAAACCAAGGATGAGCATGGATGGTTCATTATTCTCAAGGCTCTGGGACACGGAGAAGTGTATGCCATCCTGAACGTTTACTGTCCCCCGGCGCATCCTCTCAAGTTTTTAGCTGATGCAATCTCTAAGTTAATGGCTCTTGGGATGCGCCGCATGATTACAGGAGGAGATATTAATAGTCTCATGGGCCCTGGGGTGGACAGGATGCCAAAGGGGCTGTCGGGTACACCTCTGCAGACTAGACAGTTAGTGGACTTGTGTGAGGAGTTGGGGCTAGTGGATGTGTGGAGGTGTCTCCACCCGAATGGGAGGGACTTTACCTTTTACTCCAACCCGCACAAGTGCTACACAAGAATTGAAATGTTCTTTGTTCCTTCGGTTTATTTGGACTTGGTGTTAAATGCAGGATTGGGAGCATTACTATTTCGGACCATGTGGCAGTATATTTAGATGTTAAGATCAAAGGTAGTGTAGGAGACACATGACAATGGTGCACGAATCCGTTTCTGTTGAAGGATGACAACTTTGTACAGTGTATCACAAGGGAGTACAGGATTTTTTGGGACATCAATCTGGGCGTGGCCATTAATCCATCAGTGCTCTGGGAGACCACCAAAGGGGTCTTAAGGGGTATGATTATTTCACACTTGACAATGAGAAGGAAGCAGAGAGGAGAGCAGCAGCTGATACTTGAGGCCCGGCTGAAGGCAGCCAAATCGGCACATTATCCCAGACCATCCGGGGTCAAATTGCAACGGGTCACGGCTCTCCGGGCTGCTCTGGACTCAGCGCTCACACAAGTGGCAAAGAGAGGGGTCTCCTTTGCAAAGCAAAGGCTGTTTGAATATGGGAATAAGCCTCTAGATCCCTGGTTTACCTGGCTAGGAAGGAAAGTGCTCCACAGTCCATTGTGTTTATCAGGGAGAGAACTGGCAATGTCACTCGTGAACTGAGGAAGATTGATGCCAGAATTCGGGAGTCCTATGCAGAGTTATACCGGTCAGAGGGCTGTGGGGATGGAGAAGTGAGAATGGAATCCTCTTTTCAAAACTTGGACCTCCCTGGTATAAATGCAGATCAGGCCTCCCTTTTAAATGCACCTCTCACAGTACAGGAGGTGCAAGAGGCAGTAAGGTAGGTCCAACGTGGTAAGACACCTAGTCCAGACGGATTCCCATGTGGATTTTACAAGGAGCTCATATACATGTCAGCTAACCCATTGCTGGAGCTGTATAGCCATTCATATAGCCAGGACTGTCTTCCACCCTCTCTTACAGAGGCTAATATCGCTCTTATTTTAAAGAAAGGGAAAGACCCTGAGGATTGTGTATTGTATCTCGTTGTTGAATGTGGATTTTAAAATTCTATCAGAGGTGTTAGCTCTCAGACTGGAGAAGGTGCTGCCTGTTATTATAAAAGAGGAGCAGACGGGTTTTATCAAGGGCTGCAGCTCCTCCAACAACATCAGATAGGTATTGAACATAGTGCAACTATGTCAGCAGAGAATGATTCCGGGTTTGGTGGTCTCCCTGGAGGCAGAAAAGGGTTGTGATCGGGTGGAATGGTCGTATCTCTTTGTTGTTCTAGATCATTTTGGTCTAGGAGGGGCCTTTGCCAGGTGGGGAGCAGTTTTATATAAAGACCCCAAGGTGGCGGTTATCGTGAATGGGGTAAATTGAGTAATTTTGGTGTGGGGAGGGGCAGCCCACAGGGATGTCCCCTGTTGCCCCTACGGTTCACCTTGGTACTTGAACCACTGGCAGGGACTGTCTGAAAAGACCCTGAAATTTTCTTTCCCCAAAGGTGGGAGTTGGGGAAACAAAAATCACTCTCTATACGGACAATGTCCTACTGTTTTTAGCTAATCCCAAATAGTCCATACCCCAGCTAATACAAAACATTAAATTATTCGGCAGCTTTTTGCGATACAGAATAAATTTTCCAAAATCGGAAGTCCTGCCTGTGGGGGATTGGTGGAGGTACTGAAGCTGGAGGATGGAATGGAGTTTCCTTTTAGATGGTCATAGAAAAGTTTTCTCTATCTGGGAATTTTTATTACCCCTCACTTCCCGCAACTGTATGGAGCTAACTTTGTGTCGCTGTTTGAGAGTGTAAAGCAGGACTTGCAGCGATGGGAGGGAATACCCAGATCATGGCTTGGTCGTATAGCCTTGATTAAAATGAATGTTGTTCCTTGGTTGTTATATCCTGTGAGGATGCTCCCTTTGTTATTACCCAACCAGGTGCTGCGGAGGTTTGAGGGATGGCTTGGATTATGTATTTGGCGCTGTCGGCGCAACTTAATTAAATTTACCAAGTTGCAACTTCCGCAGGATATGGGGGTGTGGTGGACCTCTCAGATCTGAAGAGATAGCAAATCGGCACCCTGTTGTCATATGTAGGTGAATGGGTGCGTAATGACTCAAAGTTGATGTGGCTTGAAGTAGAGGCCTCGCAGGCGAGGTGCCCCTTCAGAAGCTTACTGTTCATGGCTAAGATGAGATCGATAGGTGCGCATTGTGAAAGTCTGATTATCATAAATACGGTAAAGCATGGAGGATAATGCGGCAGGGTGGGGGCAATTTGCCATTCACTCCGTTAGTGGGAGCCCCAGGATTTAGACTGGTATCAAAGGTCTCTGGCATCAGAGCATGGGAGCATAACGGAATCCCCTGTCTGGGAGATTTATTTGAGGGAGAGCTCTTGATGTCTTTTAGCCAATTAGGTCAGAAACACGGAATCTCTAAGAGGGACGTTTTCCGATATTTCCAGGTTAGGAAGACTACGTTCTTGACCCAGCCCTACAAGTCGGATACAGAATGAAGAGTGCTCCGATGTGGGGACGGTCTTTTAGTTAGTACCATATATCATCTGCAGAGAGGAAATGCCTTGGGGATATGGAGAGAGTCAAGGAAATTTGGAATCAGGAGTTAGAGGAAGAAATCTCATCGGAAATGGGGGAATGAGAAAGAGAGAGAGAGATTGCACAATATTCGGTAACATATCACCCCGGTCTATGTTCAAAGCAGTCTATGTTCAAAGGCAACAAGATCTACACAATATGCAGGTTTGGACTGGCAAGAGAGAAGTGATTTTTGCACCAAAACTGCCAGTCAATAACCATCTCCAGTTGGAGGCCTGTGACCAGTGGTGGCCTACAAGGATCGGTGCTGGGTTCACTGCTTCTTGTCATTTACACAAATGATTTGGATGTGAA
>NW_025197704.1:0-5246 GCF_004010195.1 Chiloscyllium plagiosum
ACCACATGAGAAGGGAAATTGCGATCTCTAAAGTAGGCCATCTGGTGTGTTCTGTGGTGGAACTGGCCGAATCGATGCAACAGAGGAGGATCTGAGAGAATGGAATGGAGTCTTTATAGGAAGCAGGGAATGAGGATGCATAATCAAGGTATCTGCAGGAGTCAGTGGGGTTGTAGTGGATATTGGTGGCCAGCCTATCCCCAGAAAAGGGAACTGAGATGTCAAGGAAGGGAGGGGAGGAGTCAGAGATGGAACAGGTAAAGGTGAGGGCAGGATGGAAATGTAAGCAAAATTAATAAACCTTTCCAATTCTGGGCAAGAGGGGGAAGTAGCACCAAAGATAACAATGATATATCAGAGAGGGAGTAATGGGTAGGGACCAAAATGGGACTGGAACAACGAATGTTCCATGTACCCCACAAAGACATAGGCATAACTAGGGCCAATGCAGGTACCCATGGCCATCCCATGGCCATCCCCTGGCCTGAAGAAAGTGGGAGAAATTAAAAGAGAAGTTGTTCAGGGTGAGGACAAGCTCAGCCAGGCAGAGGAGGGTGGTGGTGGACGAGGACGGTTCAGGCATTTTTTTCTGAATTCAATTAGCTTTAAAATAGTGATGGAAAAGGATAGACCAGATCTAAAAGTTGAAGTTCTATATTGGAGGAAGGCCCATTTTGACAGTATTATGCAAGAACATTCAAAAGTTGATTGGGGGCAGATGTTAGCAGGTAAAGTGATGGCTGGAAAATGAGAAGTGTTCAAAAATGAGATGAGTCCAGAGACAGTATGTTCCTGTCAGGGTGAAAGGAAAGGCTGGTAGGTGTAAGGAATTAGATTAGATTAGATTAGATTAGATTAGATTACAGTGTGGAAACAGGCCCTTCGGCCCAACAAGTCCACACCGACCCGCCGAAGCGAAACCCACCCATACCCCTACACTTACCCCTTACCTAACACTACAGGCAATTTAGTATGGCCAATTCACCTGACCCTGCACATCTTTGGATGGTGGGAGGAAACCGGAGCACCCGGAGGAAACCCACGCAGACACGGGGAGAACGTGCAAACTCCACACAGTCAGTCGCCTGAGGCAGGAATTGAACCCGGGTCTCTGACGCTGTGAGGCAACAGTGCTAACCACTGTGCCACCGTGCCGCTGGATGTCTAAAGAAATTGAGGTTTTGGTCAAGAAAAAGGAGGAAGCATATGCAGGTATCGATAGCAGAGATCGAGTGAATCCTTAGAAGAGTATAAAGGCAGTAGGAGTATACTTAAGAGGGAAATCAGGACAGCAAAAAGGGGACATGAGATAGCTTTGGCAAATAGGATTGAGGAGAATCCAAAGGGATTTTATAAATATATTAAGAACAACAGGGTAACTAGGGAGAGAATAGGACCCCTTAAAGATCAGCAAGGTGGCCTTTGTGTGGAACCACAGGAGATGGGGGGACGATACTAAATGAGTATTTTGCATCAGTGTTTACTGTGGAGGAGGACTTTGAAGATATAGAATGTGGAGAACATAGAACATTACAGTGCAGTACGGGCCCTTTGGCCCTCAATATAGCGCTGACCTGTGGAACCAAATCTACTCCTGCTGCAGCCAGGGCTTCCACGCCCTTATTACTCTCTAAGTAAAGAAACTGCCTTTGACATCTGTCCTATATCTATCACTCCTCAATTTAAAGCTATGTCCTCTCGAGTTAGCCATCAAAATCCGAGGAAAAAGGCTCTCACTGTCCACTCTATCTAACCCTCTAATTATCTTGTATGTCTTAATTAAGTCACCTCTCAAACTTTCCTCAGCCTTTCCTCATAAGACCTTCCCTCCATACCAGGCAACATCTAGTAAATTGCCTCTGAACTCTTTCCAAAGCTTCCACATCCTTCCTATAGACCAGAACTGTATGCAATAACCAAGTGCAATAACCAGTGTTTTGTATAGCTGCACCATGACCTTGTGGCTCCAAAATTCAATTCCTCTACCAATAAAAGCTAACACACCTTACGCCTTCTTAAGAATCCTAGCAATTTTCAGGGATCTACGTACATGGATTGTGAGATCTCTCTGCTCATCTACACTGCCAAGAATCACACCACTAGCTCAGCATTCCGCATTCCTGTTGCTCCTTCCAAAGTGTATAATCTTTCACTTTTCCGCATTAAACTCCATTTGCCACCTCTCAGCCCGCTCTGCAGCTTATCTCTGTCCCTCTGTTACCTGAACATACTTCTGCACTTATCGAAAACTCCACTGACCTTAGTGTCATCCGCATATTTACAGGTCTTTTATAAAAATGACAAACAGCAGTGGCCCCTTGCAGTACACCACTAGTAACTGGACTCCAGGATGAACATTTTCCATCAACCACTATCCTCTGTCTTCTTTCAGCTAGCCAATTTCTTATCCAAATTGCTAAATCACCCTCAATCCCATACCTCCGCATTTTCTGCAATAGCCTACCTTCGGGAACCTTATCAAATGCCTTACTGAAATCCATGTAAAACCACGCTTTACCCTCATCCACCTGTCTGGTCACCTTCTCAAAGAATTCAATAAGGTTTGAGAGGCATGGCCTACCCTTCACAAAACTGTGTTGACTATCCTTAATCAACGTATTCCTCTCTAGCTGATTATAAATCCCATCTCTTCTAACCCTTTCCAACACTTTACCCACAACCGAAGTAAAGCTCACTGGTCTATAATTACCAGGGTTGTCTCTACTCCCCTTCTTGAACGAGTGGACAAATTTGCTATCCTCCAGTCTTCTGGCACTGTTCCTGTAGACAATGACAATAAAGATCAAAGCCAAATGCTCTGCAATCTCCTCGCCTTCTCAGAGAATCCCAGGACAAATCCCATCCGGTCCAGGGGACTTACCTACTTTCATTTTTCAGAATTGCTAACACCTCCTCCTTGTGAACCTCAATCCCTTCTAGTCTAGTAGCCTGTATCTCAGTATTCTCCTTGACAACATTGTCTATTTCCAGTGTGAATACCGACGAAAAATATTCATTTCGTCCTTCCCCTATCTCCTTGGACTCCTTGCACAACTTTCCACTACTATCCTTGATTGGCCCTAATCTTTCTCTAGTCATCCTTTTATTCCTGATATATCTATAGAAAGCTTTAGGGTTTTCCTTGAACCTATCAGCCAACAACTTCTCATGTCCCCTCCTGGCTCTTCTTAGTTCTCTATTTAGGTCTTTCCTAGCTAAAGGGAAATAATGTGCATATTACAGAGAAGGTGCTGGATGTCTTAAAACACATAAAAGTGGACAAATGCCTAGGACCAGATCAGGTGTACCCTAGAACTTTGAGGGAAGCTAGGGAAGTAATTGCTGGGCCTCTTGCAGAGATATTTGTATCATCAATGCTCACAGGTGAGGTGCCGGAAGACTGGAGGTTGGCTAATGTGGTGCTACTGTTTAAGAAGGGTGGTAAGGAGAAGCCAACGAACTACAGACCAGTGAGCCTGACATCGGCGGTGGGCAAGTTGTTGGAGGGAATTCTGAGGGACAGGATTTACATATATTTGGAAAGGCAAGGACTGATTAGGGATAGTCAACATGGCTTTCTTGACTTTGAGAACTAGCCACTTGGATACAGAACTGGATCGAAGGTGGAAGACAAAAGATAGTGGTGGAGGGCTGCTTTTCAGACTGGAAGCCTGTGACCAGTGGTGTGCCATAAGGACCAGTGCTGGGTCCACTGGTTTTTATCATTTATATTAAAGTAGGAGGTATACTTAGTAAGTTTGCAGATGACATCAAACTTGGAGGTGTAGTGGACAGCGAGGGTTACCTCACAGTACAACGGGATCTTGATCAGATGGGCCAATGGGCTGAGGAGTGGCAGATGGAGTTTAATTTAAATAAATGTGAGGTGCTGCATTTTTGAAAGGCCAATCAAAGCAGGACTTATACACTTATGGTAAGCTCCTGGGAAGTGTTGAACAAAGGGACTTTGGAGTGCAGATTCATAGTTCCTTGCAAGTAGAGTCGCAGGTAGATGGGATAGGGAAGGTGGCGTTTGGTATGCTTTCCTTTATTGGTCAGAGCATTGTGTGGAGGAGTTGGGAGCTCATGTTGCGGCTGTACAGCACATCAGTTAGGCCACTTTTGGAATATTGTGTGCAATTCTGGTCTCCCTCCTATCGGAAGGATGTTGCAAAACTTGAAAGGGTTCAGAAACGATTTCCAAGGATGTTACCAAGGTTGGAGGGTTTGAGCTATAGGGAGAGGCTGAATAGGTTGGGATTGTTTTCCGTGGAGCATCGGAGGCTGACGGGTGACCTTATAGAGGCTCATAAAATCATGAGGGGCATGGATAGGATAAGTAGACAAGGTCATTAGGAGGTAGTGACCACAATACAATAAGCTTTAATCTGCAATTTGAAAGGGAGAGGGTAAAATCAGAAGTGACAATATTTCAGTTGAATAAGGGGAACTATGGAGCTATGAGGGAGAAGCTAGCCAAAGTTCAATGGTGCAATACCCTAGCAGGGATGGCAGTGGAGCAACAATGGCAGGTATTTCTGTGTATAATGCAGAAGATGCAGGATCAGTTCATTCCAAAGAGGAAGAAAGATCCTAAGGGGAGGCAGGGGTGGCCGTGGCTGACAAGGGAAGTTAAGGACCATATAAATATAAAAGGGAAAAAGTATAACATAGCTAAGATGAGTGGGAAATCGGAGGACTGGGAAGCTTTTAAAGAACAACAGAGGATAACTAAAAAGGAAATATGCAAAGAAAAAATAAGGTACGAAGGTAAACTGGCCAAAAATATAAAGGAGGATAGTAAAAGCTTTTTTAGGTATGTGAAAAGAAAAAAAATGGTTAAGACTAAAATTGGGCCCTTGAAGACAGAAACGGGTGAATTTATTACAGGGAACAAAGAAATGGCAGAAGAGTTGAATTGGTACTTCAGATCTGTGTTCACTGGGGAAGACATGAGTAATTTCCCAGATGTAATAGTGGCTGAAGGACCTGAACTGAAAGAATTTATATTAGGCAGGAAATGGTGTTGGAGAGACTGTTAGGTCTGAAGGCTGATAAGTCCCCGGCACCTGATCGTCTGCATTCCAGGGTACTGAAGGAGGTGGCTCTAGAAATCGTGGATGCATTGGTGATCATTTTTCAATGTTCTATAGATTCAGGATCAGTTCCTGCAGATTGGAGGGTGGCTAATGTTGTACCACTTTTTAAGAAAAGAGGGAGAGAGAAAACAGAGAATTATAGACCAG
>NW_025197705.1:0-2466 GCF_004010195.1 Chiloscyllium plagiosum
TTAGCTAGTTGGGCAATAAGTAAATTCACCCTATTGTGCAGACGCTTCAAGAATCAAATGGTGTCTAACATAATCTGGCTGCACGATTTCTGGTTGTCCCCTCCCAGCTCGTACAGTCGAGTCATTTCTGCCAGTCGTTTCAGATACTGTTCGACCCTATATTTGCCATATTACTGTCAGGATCTTCGTCAGACTAATTTCAAGTTTCCAAATAATTCATTCTACCATATCTAAGCCTAACAATAATACGGGAGATGGAATTTCTTTTAATTCCTAATAGGACATATACTTGCTTATTCATTTCCCTGAACAATATAGCCCTTGATCAGAATCTACCTGCACAGATGTTCCACACTCTCACTACCCATCCCCACCTCACTATCTCGATATAATGTCTTCTGCGAATACTCTTTTAACAGTTCTTGCAAAACAATTCCACTTTTTGTGCATGATGTGACCCTCAGATGAGGGGATGTACTCTCTCCGAACTCAGACCAACATGCTGTCATGAACTTGTGACAATGCTGCTCTTTTGAAAAGGTTATGTTGTCCTTGTTTTTTTTCAAGAGTATTTGTAAAAGGCAGTGGTTCTGATTTGTCTGGGATGAGGAACTTTGCTAATGGCTATGATATCGTGCCTAAGGTAACAATCAGGAAATACTTTTAGTCTTTTTTTTAAGCAATTTTACAATGAAAGGGGAGTATCCGAGTTCTCCCAGTTTAAGACTTTATTCCTGTTTTGGTTTGGTATTAGCGAGCAGTCTGTTCGAAGCTGCTGGGCACAGAAAGCTGCTGGGAAACAACGGTTACTTGATTCAACCAATGGTTCTGGCAGGCTCTCTGTTTAACAACTCCCCTGTCAGAACCTGAGCTTGGATTTGCGTATTTTTCAAAGGCGTGTGTTCACGGGGAAGTTGCAGGAAATTGGAGGAGCTCGTATATTAATTTGCGGACATATCATGTCAGTTGGTTTTTCAATAGTTATTGCCATAAATTCTGTTTTGCTTTGCTTACTGTTCATTCGTAGTGTCTACATTAATTATTTTTTATTTAAAACCAAATGATTTGACCAGCTGCCTTACTCTTGGAATAGCCACCTTTCATCTGCGTGAAAGAACTTAAATGTAAGGGTCTGGATTGCATTCTTAAAAGGTTTTGAGAGGGTCTGGCCTGGTCTATAGTAAATTATACCAAAGGCCAACGTACTATCTGTGCATGTTTGAATAATCCGATCCTTGGATAATTTCGTGCTGCTATCAGGGCTTTAATTCTTAGTACCTACCAGGCATCTGCGTGCGTGCAGGTTATATTTCACTTTGCATCCTCTGTCTACGAAGAAGTGCAAGACTTTTTTTTACAGTATTTTCTTGATCTACCTACAAATAACTCTAACACTCGGTTCCTCAGCAATCCTGTCACTCACTCCATCACCAAGCATTCTCACACACTCCTGTTCATCGCTTTCCTTCCGGGGTTACTAAAATATCACTGACTGCATGGTCAGTCTGATACACCCCCAGCTGAGCTAGTTCAATACCATTTCAAAAGAATAAGCATCAGCTCCGCATCACAAATACTCCCTCTTTCAATCATTCTTGTTCCTCCATATACAGTTAGTCAAGTTTATTTGACGCAAGATGCCCTTTGCAAATACATTTTGGCTGCCCCGAATTAACCGAGGCTGCTCTCATTTATCATTTATAGCGCTTCTCAGAGGTTTTCCAAATAATTCCCCCTTTTACTGTTCCTTTCTCTGTTTCCAGCGCACAGCTCAGAACACAATTAAAATTTTCCTGTACGAGGTGTCTTGTCAATGTTATTCTTTTCAAACAATTTTCAGCAAGTTATCAGATCGTAATGCAGGTTTTGTCAAGGGCGATGAGAAGCTTCAAACATCATTGCTGCAGACCTATATTTAAGAATGCTTGCATTTTGTCAGTGAAACCACCCCAAAAGTTGATGGAAATACAAGCACTGCATCAAATACCAGCACGATATTGAGAAATCGGTTGCTTCCTCGGGGAGTTGCTAACCTGTGACATTCGCGAGGCGATTTCGAAAGGTGTCAGGAACAATTAGCTCCACTGGCAATTGTGGGGAAGTTGGGGAAGGCAGCCTGAAAGAAACTGAGGAGGTGAGTCTGGAACTGAAGCATTGGCTCTGTCTGTCTTACCAAGCAGAAAACGCATAGAACCTGATGTTTCCCATTATATCTCAATTACTTTCAGATAATGGAAGCTGATGCTGAAAAGTACTGTCACAAGTATACGGTTCAAATGAAAATACAACAGCTGCAAGATTGATTGAAATGTTGCACATAAAGCCAGTATAGGAATTAAACCATGCTCTTCACATTATTAATGTCATGCTCTAATTGTATGAGCCAATTCAATTTCATGAACAGTCCGCGAAGGAAGTAAGGATGCCCAAAGCAAAGATATTGTAGCAATCATTCGCTTTTGAATC
>NW_025197705.1:3650-5247 GCF_004010195.1 Chiloscyllium plagiosum
GGGGGTGGGGGTGATGGGGGAGCGGGGAGTGTGTGTGGTGGGAATCGGGGAAAATTGTCGGCGGGAATAAATTCTGAAAGGTCTCTCAATTGAAATGTTTACTCGGTTTGTATTCTCAGATGTTGCCAAACCTGCTTAGCTTCACCAATAAATTCTGTTTTAGGTCTGCTCTAACCATTATAGCATTGCACTCGTACTAACTTTGTAACTCAAAGGTTTCCACCAGGGACTTTAACAGAATCTAACGTTAATTGTTTTCTACTGGGCTGATAGTCTGGTCACAGATTTCCTCATTTCGTTTTTTTTAATGCACTTCTGTTTCTGATCTTTAATTTCTAATTACTTCCTTACCTCTTCCATGTTATAAATCATCTTGATTTCCTTCTCCTATTGCAATTGCAAATCAGTCTTCTTTTTTCTCTAATCTGTCTATGTTTAGACGATTCAGTTGAAATTAAACATCTCGTGAAGCTGATGGTTCACTTTTATTGGCCTTCTTCGTATTTCGTGTAAACACAAGTACTGTGTTAATATCCGAACTACTCATATATTTCTACCGCTGCCTTTGAATATGGCACACAGTCCACGTGCTGGATCAATCAAACGGGAATTACATTATTCACTTAAAACTATCAGTGTGAACTCTGTCACCTGCTGGAAATTGTTTGCTACTTCCAGTGCTTTGTCCTAAACAGGGCCCAAAATCTATCTTTATTCTTCAGGTGTGCTCTGTATAATACCACGGCCACATCATCATTTGAACTGACACATTTTTTATGAGTTTTAAACGAAACCAATCAAATCGAAACTAGTGCAGTTCAATCAAATTCAATCCAGTCGAATCTAACCTATTCCAAACGAAAAGCCAATACAGTTCTATCAAATCTCCTCCAAACCACATCACACTCAACCAATCCTACACAATCTCATCGAATGCAGTCCAATCTAATAAAACACAATTTAGTCATGTTCCAGCCAATTCAACTCATGCTCATCAAATTCAATCTTCCAATCCATTCTAATTTAATCCAATCGAATAATATCGAATCCAATTCATTTCAATATTTAGGACTAGAACTTGCCATGATCGAAAAGGTATTTATTGGAAATCAACGCTTTCACGTCTGGCAGCACCTTTGGGAAAAAAATATCTACTGAAATTGTTTGTTTTCATCCAGGCATCAATGAGAGGCCATATCTGTGTTTTATGTATGTCATCTTTTTCTCAAAATGTGAACAAGGAGCCAATTGAGCAAATCATCCGGATACAGTCATCAGCAAGAGAACAGGAGTCAAAGAATTGCCTCAAAACAATGAGAATGTGCCTGTCACTTCTCAGCTGGATTTATGACTTGCCAGATCTGTCAATCTCACCATTGTCCTGCAATAGCTGATGTGAGTATCTCAAAGAGTTCAACCAGATATTAACAAACATATTATGCTCCCACACGGGCAAGTAATGAGAAAGAGCTCTGGAATGAGAAGAGGGCTGGGACACTCATGAAGGCAACCAATAATGACAAAACTATAATAACATGTATTTTAATAAACCACTGACATGTGGTTTTATTATTTTAACCGTCCCCATTTTAGATCA
>NW_025197706.1:0-1644 GCF_004010195.1 Chiloscyllium plagiosum
ACCAGTTATGTTATAGCATGACTGTTCTTCGTTATGTACCTAAACAATCATGTCTTTGTGCAACAACGTAGGCTTTACGGCATGAAACCAACAGTAATGAAGTCATATGGAATCCGCAGGTAATCGACAAGACATAATATGGGAAATGTAAATGTTAGATTAAACACAGGTAGTTGAAGCTCCTAAATATGGTGAAGAGCAAAATCACAGACTTCCTTCTGCCTTCCATCTCTGGGTCTCTGATTCCCTCCTTGCTCTCTACCGTCAGCCTCTTCCGAACTTGACTGATCACTAAAATGTGTCTGACTGTCAGAGCATTGAGCAACAGACTTAAAGCGAATGGCAGTAAAGGCGTTATAAACAAATCAATCCAGTTTAGTGCCACCTACCAAGTCTCAGTAAAATAGCTTCTATTGTGTGGGCCAGGCAGGATCAATCGTTGTGTTGGGGCCTGGAACGTTTCAGCTGAGAGTATGGGGAGGCAGGGTGAACTGAGGAGTTCGGGACAGGAACAATGTGCCGAAGAGTATGGTGAAGGCAAGGTCAATTGAGGGGTTAGGATCAGGAACATAGTGCCTGAGAATGCGGGCGAGGCAGGTTCATTGAGTTGTGCAGCACGGAGACAGGTCCTTCAGCCCAAACTGGTCCGTGCCGACCAAATTGTCCATCCATGGTAGTCCTATTTCCCTGGACCTGACCCAGATCCTTATAAACCTTTCTTATCCATGTATTTGTTCAAATTATTTTTAAATGTTGCCAATTGAAGGGTTAAGGTATTGAACACAGTGACAGAGTGCTTCTCAAGGATGTAGGATATGAACGTGCTGCCTGAGCGAATAATAGGTTTAGGGTCCACAACACACTGCCTGAGAGTGTGGGAAAGGCAGGGTCAATCGAGGATTTAGCGTCTGGACATGCTGCCTGAGAATGAGGGGAAAGCAGATTCGATCGAGGATTTAGGGTCTGAACATGCTGCCTGAGAGTGTTGGTTCGACAGGGTCAATCGAAGTGTTCAGGCCTGCAACGTGCTGCCTTAGTGTGTGAGAGAGGCAGGGTTGATTAAGGGGTTGGGGTCTCGAACATTCTCCCTGAAAAATCAGTGCGAGCAAATTCAATCTGGAACCTGTGGAGCAGAGTTCAACAAAAATGGAAAGGGACACTCCAACAGTGCGGCACCTCTTCAATACTAACCCCTGACAGTGCGGCACTGCATCTCTACTTTCCTGAGACAGTGCTGGACTGAGCATTCGATAGTACAGCACTCCCTTAGTTGTGATCCTTCCAACAATGCAGCACTCCCGAAGTACTGATCCTCCTCCAGTATGGTGATTCCTTCGTTATGACCCTCCAACAGTGCCGCACTTCTTCACTGTTGCCCCTCAGTTGCTACCTTTCCTGTTAAATTTATCTGCCCAGTTTACCTTCGCTGTTCTGACAGTCATTTCATTGTAATTGTCTTAAACACAATTGATTCTGATGCAAATTGCTCACTCTCAACTGAATATTATATTCTATTATGATTTCGTTGCGACATCCGAGAAGATCTTTCACTCAGAGGTCCTCCCTTAAACCTGCCCCATTCCCATTTTCAGATCCAGTGTAAACCACGATAAGAAAGTAAGAACAAGGAGCAGACATAGTCCA
>NW_025197706.1:2504-5247 GCF_004010195.1 Chiloscyllium plagiosum
CTTTCTTCCACTCATTGAAACCATATTTGTTCCTCTGCAGACTTTCACACTCTTCTGCACACGTTGCTCTACCACTCATATTAATGCCTTCTGCAATCATTGACACATGATACATGGTCCCCAATTCCAAACCATCTGTACAAAGTGTGATAAAGTGTGGTCGCAACACTGATTCCTGAGATGCAACACTAGACACTGATCACAAACGAACAATGCTCATTTATCCACGGCTCTGCTTCCTGTTAGTTAACCAATGCTCTGTTAATGCTAACAGATTGCCCATAACGCCACACAACCTTGTCTTATCCAGCAGCCTTTTGTGAGGCACCTTGTCGAATGGTTTTTGGAAATCTGGATAAACTACGTCTACTGAGTCCCCATTGTCCACAGTGCTTGTAATGTCTTCACAGAATTTCAGTAAATTATTTAAGGATGATCTGCCTTTCATGAACCATGCTGCATCTGTCCAATGGAGTAATTTCTATCTCGGTGTTTTGTTAATTCTTCCTTGATAATAGATTCAAGTATTTTCCCCACTGCTGAAGTTAAGAAAACCTCCCTATAATTCTCCATCTTTTGTCTACCTCTTTTTTTAAAAAAAATAGTTGTCACGTTAGCTTTTCTCCTATCATCCGGAACTGCATTTGAGTCCAGGGAATTTTGGAAAATTACCAAAAGTGCACTTGATATTTCTGTCACTATCTCTTTTCATACCCAAAGTTTCACTTCATTAGGACCAGTAGAGTTGTGTAACGTTTAGTTCCATTAGCTTCACCAACACTACTTCTTTTGTAACAATGATCATTTCTGACTCCTAACCTACATTAGCCTCATTGACAATTACTGACATATTATTCGTGTTCTACACTGTGATGACTGAGATAAAAAAAACTGTTCATATTTCACGCACTTCCTCATATCCCGTTATTAAATCACTCTTCTTGTCTTCTAAAGGACCAATGATTACCTGAGCCACAACTTTTCATTTTATATTATTGAAACCTTTGCGTTCTGTCTTTACATTCTAAGCTAGTTTACTGTCACAATCTAGCCTACTTTCCGTTTTTTGTGGCTTTTTGTTGACCTTTGAAAGTTTCCAAATCTTCTAGATTCAGGCAGGTCTCTGCCACTTTGTATGCCTTCTGTTTCAATCTGATAGCCTCCCTTATTTTCTTTGATATCCATGGCAGATTACCACTTTTCCTACAGTCGTTCCTTTTCGCTGGTATATACTTTTGCTGAGCACTTTGAAGAATTGCTTTGCATGTCCTCCACTGTTCGTCAACCAATGTACATTAAAGTTTTTGCTTCCAGTCTCCTTCAGCTATCCTCTCCCTCAACCAATTGTAGTCTCCTTTATTTTAGTACGTGACCCTGATATTGGATTTTATCTTGTGAGTTTCTATCTGTATTCGAAACTCAACCATGCTGCAACCTTACCTACCAAGAGGATCACTTACTTGGAGATCGTGAATTATTCCTGTCTCATTGCACAGGACCAGACCTCAGGTAGCTTGTTCCATTGTTGGTCCCGTTATATACTGCTGAAGAAAACTATTGCGGATACATTCAATGAACTCCTCCTCAAGGCTACCTTGATTGACCTGGTTCAATCAATCGACATGTAGATTAAAAATCCCATACTAATTGCCATACTATTTTTACAGGCAAATGGTACTTCATTGTTCGTTGTGCACACCACTGTGATGCTATCATTTCGTGACCGACAAACCATGCCTGTCAGTGACTTTTTAGAATTTCTAATCTCCGCCCAAATGAATTCAATCTTATTCTCCATAGAACCTACATCATCGCTCACCATCTCCCTGATCCTTAAATATGAGAGCTGCATTACCTTCCTTACCTTATTTTCTGTCATTCTGAATCGTCTGATACACCTGGATATTAAACTCCCAGTTGTGATCATCGTCAACCATGTCTCTGTATTGGCTACTAAATCGTATTCGTTCTCAATGATTTGTGCCATTAACTCACCGACCTTGTTTCAAATGCTAACAGCATTCAGGCAAAGTGCCTTTCTGGTAGTTTTTATACCCCTTTTTGAATTGTAATATCTCTATTAATAATATCTCCTGATTTGTCCTTCCCTTCAACTTCTTTCACAGTTAAACTCAGCGTAGTTAAACACTGTGTAGTTAAACTCTGCACACATGCAAACATGCTGCTTCCCTGTCGTTTGCCCCTCCCATCCTCCCCAAAAATGCACCCGTGTGAATTCCAAGTGACCACCCTATTTGTCATTTTCGCTGCAACACTGGTTCTACATTGGGACGTTGACCATCCCATTAGGTCAGATTCTCTCATTCTAAAACTGATGCGAATGTCCCATGAAATGGAACCTCTCTTCCCACGCCACTCCAAAAGCCATGTGTTTACTTGCTAATTTTCTTATTACTAAGCAAAGTTACAAGTGGCTCAGGTAGTAACCCAAAGATTATAAACCTTGAGTACCTGTTTCTTAATTACTTTCCGAGGGCTTGACAATCACCAAACAGATAATCCCTCCTAGGCATGCCTATGTTGTTTGTCCCAAAGTGGACCACAGCAACTGGGTCATCCTCCTCCCTGTCAATCTCCTTTCAGGCCGGTCAGCGATGTCCCTCAGCCGAACTAGGGGAGGCAGCACACCGTATGAGACCTGTGATCCTCCTTACAATGGATACTATCTTTCCCCCAATTACAAATCCCTTACAGCTGTCACTTGGCTTTTGCTACCTGTTTT
>NW_025197707.1:0-5247 GCF_004010195.1 Chiloscyllium plagiosum
TATTGCTCAATCAATTTTTTGTCCACCTAGCTAAAACACCCTGTGCACTATCTGTTGTCACTTTCTCCATTAGTTTGCCATCGCGAACCTTATAAAATGCCTTATGAAAGTCCATGTTTATGACACCTACAGCCCATCCTTCATCTATTAACTTGGTCACTCCCTTAATGAACTCTCCGAAGTAAGGAAGGCGCAATCTCCCCGCACAAAGCCATGTTGCCTATTACTGATAAGCCCATTCTTTGCCAAATGTAAACGAATTTTATCCCTCAGTGTTTTCTCCAGCAACTTTTCCACCTCTCTATTCAGGCTTATTGGTCTGTCATCACCTGGAATATCTCTACTCCCATTCTTGTACAGAAGGACAGCATTTGCAACTCTCTAGTCCTTTGACACCTCACTTGTGTTTAGGGATGCTACAATATGCTGTCAGGGCACCAGGTATCCCTCTGCACATCTACATTACCAAGATTCTTTCCATTAACTCAGTATTCTGCCTTCCTGCTGATGTTCCCAAAGTGAATAACCTCAAATATAGATGCATTGAACTTTATTTGCCACCTCTACGACCAATTCTGCAGTTTATCCGAGCACCCCTGCAAACTGCAACATTTTTCCACACTGTCCACTACTTCACCAACTTTATTGTTATCTACAAGCTTACTAACCCATTCGCTTATGCCTGCGTTTTAGTCATTTATGAAATGGCAAACAACAATGTTCCCAAAATAGATCTTTGTGCCACACCATTCGTAACTGGACTCCAGTCTGAATATTTGCCATTAGCCACCACTTGCTGCCTTCTAACAGAAGGCCAGTTTCTAATCCAAACTGCGAAATCATCGTCAATCCCATGCCTCCGCATTTTCTCCAACTGCCTAACATGTGGAACCTTATCAAAGGCTGTGCAGACGTCCATGTATACCACGTCATGTGCCCTACCCTGATCCACATGTTTGGTCACCTTCTCAAAAACCTCACGAAACCATGTTGACCACCTGAAATCAAATTGTTGCTTGCCTAATGATTGTCAATCCTATCTCTCCTAATCCTTACGATATTTTATTCGTACAACAGACGTAAGGCTCATTGGTCTATGATTACTTGGGTCATCTGTGTTACCCTTCTTGAACAAGGGAACAACTTCTGCTTTCGTCCAATCTTCGAGTGATATTCCTGTCGACAATCACGAAATAAAGATCAAAGGCAAAGGCCCTGCAATCTCCTCCCTGGCATTAGAGGAAATCCTTGGATAGATCCCGTCCGAACCAGGGGACTTACTTATTTTCACACCTTCCAGAATTGTTAACAAGTCCTCCTTGTAAACCTCAGTCCCATCTAGTTTAGTAGCCTGTATCTCAGATTCTCCTCGACAACGTTGATCTAATTCAATATGAATACTAACGAATGTTATTCATTTGGCGCCTCCCTATCTCCTCAGACTCCACACACAATTCCTCACTACTATCTTTGATTGGTCCTAATCTTACTCTCGTCATTCTTTTATTCCCGATATACACATAGAAATACTTAGGGTTTTCTAAGATTCTATCTGCAAACAACTTCTCATATCCTACCCTGGCTCTGCTGGACTCTCTGTTCAGGTCTTTCCTAACTAACTTGTAACTCTGAATCGCCCTAACTGAGCCTTCACGTCAAACCCTAACATAAGCCTCCTTCTTTCTCTTGACATGAGCTTCAACTTCTTTTGTAAACCACGCCTGCTTCGCTCGACAACTTCCTTCATGCTCATCAAGCACGTGCAATAGCAGTTCTTTGAGTAAGTTCCACATTTCAATTGTGGTCATCCCATCCGTTTCCTTCCACATCCTGTGCATACAAAATCTTGCCAAATCGCATCATAATTGCATTTCCATCAGCCATAAGACTTTCCCTGCAGTATGTAACTATCCCTTTCTATTGCTTAAGTAAACATAACCGAATTGTGTTTGCGATCACGAAATTGCTCACCTACATCTAAATCTAACCCCTGGCCTATCCATTACCTAGTACCAAATCTAATGTTGCCTGTGACTGTTAGTAAGAGGCAGTCTGGCCGCAGGTTTTGGACCTGTGTCGAGGATGAGACAGGAATTCATCAAAGTTGATAGGGACAAATAGTTTTCCAGCTCATCTCCCTCTGTTTCCTCGGCATGGACTCTAAAAGGTTATCACAAAGGGAATGGTATCTCCAAAACGCTGATAGGGGTCGGGAGGGAAATGTATTTCTGGTGATGGGTCTTTTTGTCTGTGGTGGAAGTGATGGAGGATGATGCGAAGGATACGGAGTGAGGTGGGTTTGCAGGTAAGGACCGGGAACATTCTGTCCTTATTGCAATTGGTGGGGGCGGAGTTCGAGGGCGGAGCTGCGCATAGTGGATGAGAGGCGCTGGACGGCATCATCGACCATGTCAGAGGCAAAATTGCAGTATTGGAAGAAGGAGGACATCTGGGCTGTTTTAAGGTGGAATTGGTCATCCTGGGAGAAGGTGGGGCCGTTATGCAGGAATTGGGAATAATGGATGTGTTTTCTCTAGCAAGTAGGGTGGGAGGATGTGTAGTCGAGGTAGCTGTAGGAGTTGGTGAGGTTGTCGTGGATGTCCGTTTTGAGACGGTCACCAGAGATGGAGATGCAGACGCACAGGAAGGGCAGGGAGGTGTTTGGGATGGTACAGGTTAACTTGAGTTTGGGATGGAACGTGTTGGTGCAGTTGATGAACTGTACAACCTTCTCGTGTGAGCACGAATTGGCGCCGATAGATTCATCAAAGTAGCGTCAATAAAGGTGGGAAATGTTGCTAGTGTAACTGCAAAGTTTCCCCGCAGCATTAAGCACAAAGCATT
Organism: Chiloscyllium plagiosum; assembly: GCF_004010195.1. NCBI lineage: Eukaryota > Metazoa > Chordata > Chondrichthyes > Orectolobiformes > Hemiscylliidae > Chiloscyllium > Chiloscyllium plagiosum. The sequence continues at coordinate 2,845 of NW_025197707.1, forward strand.
CTGTCTGTAACTGGAATTCCCTAGAAAATACTCTAACCATCATTCTCTGTTACATTCTACCCCCGAAATTAGTTGGGAACGGCAGGACGTCAGTGAATTAAGAAAACGATGAGATCCCAAGGATGAGGCCCCGTTGCAGGGTGAGGGAGACACTGTTACGAAGTCGCCACAGGCAGTTAAAATGGTGAATACGTTTTCCCTGCGTTTACACTTGTTCACTGAGCATGATCGATCACAATTGAGTCTAAAAATCAGAAATTTCCAAAATCCATTTGTCTTCAAGGAACTGGGAAAAAATCCTTCACGAAAGCAAGGTTTCACCCTCCGTGTTAGAATATGGAAAAAAGTGATCTGTGTCTGCTCTCCAACGATCGAGTATGTGTGAGTTTTCTTGAAATCATCTGTTCCTTTGGATGTGTCTCTGTATGTTTGGGGAGGGAATGTTTCTTGTGGTTTATGTTACAATTCTGTCAGAAATTCAGATTTTCACATTTGTCATTTCAGCTCCAATTGTTTTAATAAATCCCAGAATACAGTGACACATTTGAAAATCTCTATCTGTCCTCAATCAAACAAGTCACTATTCCTCTATGTTGATGTACAATGTGTTTTTTACCTTCCTCACAGCTCACGCAGTGATGACCTACGTCCTGCTTTATAATTGTGGATTGTCCCCATGTGTCAGACGTTATCTGGGGGCCATGGCAGTGGCGGATCTACTGGTCATTATCCTCGACCTGATATTGAGACACATTCCGATTGTTTATCGGGAACAGTTTTATTTCATGTGGGACATCCCCGTGTGTAACATCCACGCCAGCCTGCTTTATGCATCCACTGACTGTTCTGTCTGGTTCGGCGTCAGTTTCACCTTTGATCGACTTGTGGCCATTTGTTGCCAGAAGTTTAAAAGGAAATATTGCAGTGAGAAAACGGCGACTGTTGTTCTGGAAACAGTGACTGTGCTGAACTGTTTAAAAAATATTTTCTGGTATTTTATGCTCTCAGGTCAATATCGGCTGGCGAACCAGCCCTGGTTTTGCGAAGTAACAGATGGTGTTCATGTCTCTCCTTTCTGGGTGGCAATCGAGTTCCTCCACTACATTCTAACCCCAGCTCTCCAATTTCTCCTGATCCTGCTGCTCAATGTTTTCACCGTCAGACACATTTTAGTGAGCAGCAGAGCCCGCAGGAGACTCAGGGATCACATCAGTGGGGACGCTCGGTTTGACACAGAAATGAGCAATCGCAAAAGATCCATCATTTTACTGTTTGTGATCTCGGGCAATTTCATCCTGGATGGTCAATATTAATGATGTTTTCCATATGGTACCGGATGGATGTGATTGGGCGTCGATCTGTGTCTTTACATGACTTTGTGAAGGAACTGGGCTTCATGCTGCAGTTCCTCAGTTGCTGCACAAACACCGCAATTTATGCTGTGACGCAGACAATGTTCAGACAGCAGCTGAAGAATGTGCTGAAATATCCCTTCACCCAAATATATCAATCAACAAAATTCACTTATTAATCAATCCATCCGGGAGTCTCTCATTTTAGTTGAATTTGTTAGCGATGAACTAGCCTGTAGCTTTCGTATCAGCCTGTGGGTAGCGCGGGTTTATCCAACCTTATCCGACAGGAGGGTTACAGAAACATTTCAATCATTCTATCAACTCAGGTGCCAGTAAGTAAAGGCACCATCCCACTGACCGTGTCGATCACTTCAAATTATAAACAATAAAAATGTGCATTACAACTTACCGAGCAGCAGAGTGAAGGAAATTGTTGTTTGTCGTTGTTTTGAAGAAGCTGAGCTGGACAGAGACAGAGTCAGTCACAGTCTTGGTCCTTGAGGAGGGGGAGGGGACCGGGGCCAGAGCTCATGAGTTCTATTTAAGTCGCTCTGTCATTGCTTTCACCTCTGGGTCCCCCACACCGACCTGGTCTTCGGCACAGTTCATCTCTCTACCCCATTACCCCGATCTCCAATCAACCTCATCTGGCTCTCGCTTTCTCTATCACTGGCTCGCTCTCGAATCCTTCATTTACACACAGTCCCAAATTTATCTCACCCGTTATTTCATCTCATTTTCCTCCCTCACTTCCTCTGTGCACTCGCCCTTCCTCTCCACTCTCACTTTCACTTCCGTCTCTTGCCAGCCCACTTTTTGTCTCGCTCTCTCTTACCTCCACGGTTTCTCCACCCTTGTCCACTCTTCTCTCTCTCCAGCAACTTCTCTCTAACTCTGACTACCATCTTCATATTCCTACCTCATTTTCTCCCTTCTCACAGTCAGAGAGAAACGGAGTGAGGGCGGGGAGAATGCGAGAATCAGAGGGAGATGGTGAGAGGAAGTCACACAGAGGGAGAGGGAGAGAGAGGGCGCAGAGTGTGCGGAT
>NW_025197708.1:0-1112 GCF_004010195.1 Chiloscyllium plagiosum
GGTTGTCCTATCACAAATTCTCATTTTTTTCTGCACGTTCTCACCTCACGTTACATAACAGAGCGCGTTTTTTGTCTTAAACACTCTCTGTTTTTCTTTTTCATTTTTCTTCAATTAAACTCATTTGTTGTTTTACTATTTCCTCTGCTAAAACCGTTCTCTTGCTTTCTTTTCTGATTTTAATCGGAATTCAAAATGTTTTATTTCTGGGTCTAGCTCAAGCTACTCTATTTTCATTTGAGGTTGTGCTATCTCAACAGACCCTGATGAATTTCCAGAAAATTTAAAAGGTGAGATACTGCCGCAAACGTCCCATTTGTCCTCATATTCGGAATTTGCTTCAATTCCAGCTTGTCTCCTAATTCCAGAAACTTGGCCTTATTAGGTTTTTGTGAAAACCCCAATGTCACTGCTTCCACCTCCAGAACGTTCTTGCTGACTGAAATATTCATTGCTGTTCGACGATATTTTTACACAACCAAATGAACACCTGAAATAAAAGATACGAACACCTATCACTCGCTACCTAAATCCTGCATTGAACCCACAATGTATTATGGACCAGGCCGGATGCCTGAAAACATTTTTAATCTGGTAGCCATTGCCGTAACTTATCTTTTTGTTGAAATAACGTGTACAGTGTCTACTCCTGGAGTGAATTAGCTGGTCAGACTGCCGAGGTTTAAACAAACAGAAATAATTCTGAACAATACGTAATGAAACACAACGAACCGAAAACAGTATACCCGAACAAACTATCCTCTTAGAACATGACAGACTACCCCGAAGTAATAACGTTGTTCGAAAGTACGAGCAAAAATCCGAATAAACGAACCCCTTTGCACAAAGAATATACGTGACACAAAAAGAACACTAGTCCGAAGCGCAGAAGGAGGCCTGAGGGTTCAGGTTCAAGTGATATTCTGTCAAAGAACTCCCGAACTGAAATGAAATGCCCAGCTGTAGACGTGTCCATGCTCCCTTTATTATAAGTCTTTCTTAAGGCGTTGAAAGCTGTCTGACTACGGCATTATCTGTTGGGTATAAACAAATGGACCCCTACTTACCATTCAAACATCTTAAAACTTGGGTCGTTTAGTTCCTCCCTGAAA
>NW_025197708.1:1800-5247 GCF_004010195.1 Chiloscyllium plagiosum
TGAGGGAGCGGCGGTGAAGCAGGCCCAGGACCCCCATGTCCTCGGCAGAGTGCGAGGGAGATTTGAAATGTTGGGCCACAGGCCAGTGTGGTTGATTGGTGCGGATGTCCCGGAGATGTTCCCTAAAGCACTCTGCTAGGAGGTGTCCAGTCTCCCCAATGTAGAGGAGACCGCATCGGGAGCAACGGATACAATAAATGATATTTGTGGATGGAAGTGAGGAAGGAGGTGTGGGTGCAGATTTTGCAATTCCTGTGGTGGCAGTGGAAGGTTCCAGGATGGGAGGGTGGGTTGAAGGCGGGTGTAGACCTTACCAGGTAGTCACGGAGGGAACGGTCTTTGCCGAAGGCGGAAAAGGGTGGGGAGGAAAATATATCCCTGGTGGTGGGATCTTTTTGGAGTTGGCGGAAATGTCGGCGGATGATTTAGGTTATACGAAGGTTGGTTGGGTGGAAGGTGAGCGCCAGGGGCATTTTGTCCTTGCTACGGTTGGAGGGGTGGGGTCTGAGGGCGGAAGTGCGGGATGTGGACGAGATGCATTGGAGGGCATCTTTAATCACGTGGAAAGGGAAATTGCGATCTCGGACGCCATTAGCCATGCGGCTGCTGCAGCTACCATCACCACGCTGATTGATGATGTCATTTCCGTCCCCATCATGGCTTCTCCCACAGCCACTTCCGCCTCTCACAATTCCCCATGCACCACACTTGACATCACTTTCGACCCTCACATCACCGCTGATGTCACACACTCATTGACTCTCACATCACCGCTGATGTCACACACTCATTGACTTCTGCCCCTCCATTGCCGTGGTCACTACCTCTTCAGCCCCCACCAGCGCTACTCCCCTGCATTCTGCTGACACGCTCCCCACAGATCCCACTGTCACCAACCCCGCCTCCCAGAACCCTGAGGGGAACACTACCCCAGATTATGACTCCACCCCCATTCCCCCCACTACCACACCCATTCCACTTGCAGGATCCAACCCAACTCCCAGTTCCACATCCACACCAGATCCCAGATCCCAGCCCTGTCGAGTTTTCGCCATCCCTCCATACCTTCCCCTCACTGAGGACGAACGATCAGTCCTCAGCAAAGGGCTCACCTTCATCCCCCTCCGCCCAGGCATCAATGAATTTAATACACACCGTGACGTTGAACAACTCTTCCACCGCCTTCGCTTCTGAGCTTACTTTCACAATCAGGACTCCTGACCCCTTCTGAGAACCCATTCCCCCAGCTCCAACACACTGCATACACCTGGACACCCCGCGCTGCCCTCTTACCCGCCCTCGACCTCTTCATTTACGACTGCAGCCGGAACATGAACCGCCTCAACCTGTCGATCACCCTCTCCCACTCCAACCTCTAACCCTCACAACGCGCAGCTCTCCAATCCCTCTGCTCAAATCCTGACCTCACCATCAAGTCAACAGATAAAGGGGGCGCAGTGGTAGTCTGGCGTACTGACCTCTACACCGCTTAAGCCAAACGCCAACTCGAGGACATCTCTTCCTACGGCCCCTTGAACGTGACCCCACCACCATCACCAAACCATCATCTCCCAGACAATACAGTACCTCATCAGCTCGGGAGATCTCCCACCCGCAGCTTCCAACCTCAAAGTCCGTGAACCCCGCACTGCCCAGTTCTACCTCCTTCCCAAGATCCACAAGCCTGAACACCCTGGCCGACCCATTGTCTCAGCATGCTCATGCCCCACTGAACTCATTTCTACCTGCCTCGATATTGTCCTATCCCCCCTGGTCTAGGAACTCCCCACCTACCTTCGGGACACCACCCACGCCCTCCAGCTCATCCAAGACTTCCGTTTGCACGGCCCCCATCACCTCATCTCCACTATGGATATCCAACCCCTCTACACCTTCATCCGCCCTGACCAGGGCCTCCAAGCCCTCCGTTTCTTCAACTCCCGACGTCCCCAATAATACCCTTCCACCGACACTCATTCGTTTGGCCGAACCGGTCCTCACCCTTAACAATTTCTCCTTCGAATCTTCCCACTTCCCCCAGACAAAGGGGTAGCCATGGGCACCCATATGGTCCCCAGCTATGTCTGTCTCTTTGTTGGATACATCGAACAGTCGATCTTCCTTAATTACACCGGCACCACTCCCCACCTCCTCCTCCACTACATTGATGACTGCATTGGCGCCACGTCGTGCTCTCGCGAGGTTAAGCAATTCATCAACTTCACCAACATATTCCACCCTGACCCTAAATTTACCTGGACCATCTCTGCCACCTCCTTCCCCTTCCTCGACCTCTCCATCTCCATTAATGACGACCGACGTGATACCGACATTTTTTACAAACCCACCGACTCCCACAGCTACCTGGATTACACCTCTTCCCACCCTACCTCCTGCAAATATGACATCCCGTATTCCCAATTCCTCCTTCTCTGCCGTATCTGCTTCCAGGAGGACCAGTTCCACCACAGAACAAACGAGATGGCTTCCTTCTTTTGAGATCGCATCAATGTGGACTTCAACAGTTTCCTCATTTCTCCCTCCCCACCTCACCCCAGTGCCAAGCTTCCAGCTCAGCACTGTCCCCATGACTTGTCCTGACTTGTCCTACCTGCCTATTTTCTTTTCCACCTATCCACTACAGTCTCCCACCCGAAATATCACATTCATCCCCTCCCCCACTCACCTACTGTACTCTATGCTACATTCTCCCTACCCCGACCCTCCTCTCACTTATCTCTCCACCCTTCAGGTTCTCTGCCTGTATTCCTGATGAAGGGCTTTTGCCCGAAAAGTCCAGTTTACAGCTCCTCGGATGTTGCCTGAACTGCTGTGCTCTTCCAGCATCACTAATCCAGAATCTGGTTTTCTGCATCTGCAGTCACTATTTTTACCCAATTGACAGCGATGTCAGCATTCATTCCAGTACAGTTCTTATTGTCAAATACATGTGCCATGTGGCAAGGAGTTAAGCAGAATTGTTTCTACGGTGACTGTGATTGATGTCAGTCTCCATGGATTCTAATTTTGTCACTGGAGGGTTTACGTTTTCTATTAGTAAGGTGGTTCTTGAAATGTTTTCTCCCATTGTAACAGTAAGTGTATGACCTCCGACACTGACAGGGATCAGCAGCTACAGATACAGCGAGAAGAGAAGTCAGACCCTGGGGATAGTCTGGAATGCTACAGCAAGAGATCAAAATCAGAGAACATAGCTTGGTATGTTGGAACAATGGATCAAAGTTTGAGAGCAGCAGACTGCAATGTTGCAACAACGGATCCGAATTTGAGACCAATAAACTGGGAAGTTACTAAAGTGGATCCAGATCTGAGAATAGCAAACTGGAATGCTGCAATCAGAGACAGCATGTTATCCACGGCTATTTTCTATCTTTCCTAGGTTTGGTCGACATGATCAGATCGGATATTCGGTGCACTGCTGATTAT
>NW_025197709.1:0-5248 GCF_004010195.1 Chiloscyllium plagiosum
GTGTGTGCGCGTGTGTGTGTTTGTGAGTGTGTGTGTGTATGAGAGTGTGTGAGAGTGTGTGAGTGTGTGTGAGTGTGAGTGTGTTACCTTTGTACACCTGGAGGGCGTGGAGCAGGATGAAAACCTCAACAGAATAGGACATTGACGTGCTGACCAGGGCTACAGCAGAGGTCACGAGAGAGAACTGATGGAGCAGGAGCATCTCTGAAACAGGAAACGCAGATCAGCCTGTCTCCACATAAACCACAAATGATCATTTACAATCCAATGTTCCAGCTCGACTGCTACATCAACCATTGCACTTTAAACCCCACCATGGTGGCATCGCGCAATTTAAATTCAATGAAGGATCTGGAATTAAGAGTCTAATGATGACCATGGAACCATTGCCAACTGTCGGGAAAAACCCACCCGGTTCACACGAATGCCCTTTGGCCATCCTTACCTGGTCTGGCCTACATGTGACTCCAGACCCACAGCAAAGGGGTGGACTCTTAACTGCCTCCTGGGCAAATAGGGATGGGTAATAGATGCTGGCCTGGCCAGTGATACCCACGTAGAGTCAGAGTCCCACGTAGAGTCAGTCATTGAGATTTACTGCATGGAAACAGACCCTTCAGTCCAACTCGTCCATGCCGACCAGATAGTCCCTGTAACTCGAGTCCCATTTGCCAGCATTTGGCCCATCTCCCTCTAAACACTTCCTATTCACATGTTCAGATGTCTCTTAAATGTTGTAATTGTCCCATAAGTGAATAAAATAAAAAACTCTATCCCTTGTCCGTATTCATTTATTCATTTTCTGCTTGTGGTGTGACTGGAATTTGCAGTTGCACATTTCCAGGGATCCTTATCACCATTGGTCAGGGATGGAGGGAAATTGGCCATTCCAATAAATTTTCATCATCTTTCTTTCCTTCCAAGTGATTTTTACACTGCACAATCCGACTAGCAGCCTGGGTTCCAGATGGAGCGATTGGTCTTTGTGTTTTAATGTGCCAATGCTTGTTTGGGGGGGACAGTCAGACTGACCGCAGTCATCCTTTCACAGGGTATGAGCAGGGTCACCATTCACTGCCCATCCCTAAGCCCCCTGGGGAAGGGGGAGGTGGTGAGCTGCTTTCTTTAAACACAGCCGACCATCACAGGCAGTGAGAGAGAAGCAGGTCCCTTTAAGGGTTAAACAGAGCAGCTTGGGAGCTGCTGATCACCGTCTGTTGGACTCTGTGTTTACAATCAGGTGTCGGCTTCTAGAGCTCGAGAAGGGAAGATTAGAAGCTGGGGTTTTTGCGAAACTATAGATTTACAATTAAACCCTTGTAAACTTCTGGAAGTCTTTTGCTCCTGATAATGGTCTGTTAAACAATTCTGACCCAGCCCCACTGAAGGAACGGCCGATATATTTCCAAGTCGGGATGGGGAGGGGCTCGGAGGGGAAATTGCAGGGGGTGGTGTTCCCATGGACCTGCTGCCCCTTGTCCTTCTGGATGGAAGTGGCCGTGGGTTTGGAAGATGCTGTCTGAGGGAGTTTGGTGAGTTTCTGCAGGGTACCTTGTAGATGGTACACACTGCTGTTACTGAGCGTCGGGGGGTGGAGGGAGAGGATGTTTGGTGAGTTTCTGCAGGGTATCTTGTAGATGGTACGCACTGCTGCTACTGACTGCTTCCAATGCATTTACATTGATCCTTTGAATTAGCTGAGCAATGAAGTTTACCGTATTCCAGATCTGGTCTCAGCAGGACCCTGCATCGCCTCCCTGTGGTTACTCGTCGTATCTGCAAACTAACCTTCTGTGGCTGAGCACTCCCTTCTCCGAGGCAGTTAGGGAACGTGTCACAATGATGTCACTTTAAAAGGTTATTTTCTGCTGGAGTTTTTATTTGAAGAGAGTTTGCAGAGGCAGAGGCACCAAACTGCCTACTGAAGACGATTTAAGTAATTAACTGGTGAGGCCTTGGTGTTTTTTTTAAAAGGTTGGAACAATAGAAGCAGCAGGCCCAGGGTATCTGGAATGTGGTTTTTCCTCAGTGGCAGCAGAGCAATCTGAGTCTGTAAAGAGTTGGAACCTTCAGTGAATGATTCCTCTGCTTGTTCTGAATTTTCTCTTAATGCTTTTTTCCCTCCTGGATTGGAGAACTGCATGTGAGAATCTGTGTCAGGGTTTTCCTTTATTGTCATGTGTGTGTTTATGAAGTGTTACTGTATTGGAACAGTTAATTCGTGATACTTACTCTATCTATTACCTGGTTAAGGTTTCCAATAATTAAGTCATTCAAAGTTCCTCTCTGTTCTGTTTGTATTTTAACTGTAGTGTTTAAATAAATTGTGTTTTTCTTCATGTTGAGCAGTCTGACCAGTCGCACCACACCTGGGACACACACTTCACATCTGCCTTTAAATTAAGATAAAGTTAGGGTCTTGGCTATCTTCTTCAAATACTTTGAGGGGGTCTGGTCTGGTCCATAACAATGGCAATAAATGCTGCTCTCCCCAGTGTCACCCACATCCCAATAAAAGAAGAAAATCACTTCTTCAGACATGTTTTATCATCACAATCATGGGTCCCAGGAACAGAAACATGAGCTTGAGTGAGAACGTACCTTCGATGAGGAACAGGTGGGAGTTTCTGTTCTCACTGACTTTGTTTCTGACCACACAGGTATACAGCACACAGCTTGGCAGCTGGGGAGCATTGATTGTCAGACTTTTGTTGTCAATGGATACCTCGTAGATGCGACCATCTTTAACGGGATTCCCATTTTCCAACCACAGGATCTCATTGACTTCTCCAATCCTCACCACACAGCGCAGATGGACAAGACGGCTCGATTCAATCCGATCTTGAATTATTAAGGGTGGCTGCAAAACATCTGTCCAAAGGGAAAGGTCACACACTGTGATTCGGTGAACTCAGGGTATTGGCCGCTGGGGTAGTGCCGAGTTCCCCTGTACCTGGGCATTGTCCCCACTGTGTATTAGATTGCAAGTCCAAGTTTCCAGAGAGACACAAAATGAACATGCAAATCAGCATGGGCATATTTAAACTTTTCACAGGCAAAACACAATGAAAAGTTTAATTACTGGGAAAAGCCTCTGACTATCCCACCCTATCTATTGGGACAGACAAATGATGCAGCAACTGGAACATCCAATACACGAGACAAGGGGTTTGTGTCATTCCCCTAACAAAGTGAGTCTCCGAGTGTGAGACACGGCAGTCCATACAATGTAATTAGGAGGGCTCAGTAAAGTATCCTGTATGGAGATACACAGAACTGGTGACCTGACTGAAACACATTGAGCTGATAAACTGGAAAGAGGAAGACAAGAAAATCACAAGCCATTAAGGGATTTCCTGGATGTTGCAGGGAATGCAAAGTTTGAGATGTAAGGAGAGGCTGGTTAGGCCGGGACTTTGTACCCTGGAGCTTTGGATGTTGAGAGGTGACCTTACGAAAGAGCAAGAGAGATGTCTGGCACAAGGACAGGCCATTCAGCCCCTCCAAGCCTGTGCTGATCATCATGCCCTGCCCTTATTCCCTCCCTATTCAGCTGCCTCTGAAATGTCCCCAACGTGCCTGTTCCCACCCCCTCTTCATGCAGTGTGTTCCAGCTCCTCCCACTCTCTGCGTGAAATACCTCCCTCACACATCTCCCTTAAACTTCCCCCCCTCTTGCCTTGACCCTGTGCCCCCTTGTAATTGAAACTTTAACCCTGGGAAAAGCCCCTGACTATCCCACCCTGTCTGTTCCCCTCATTACTGTGTAGCCCTCGATCAGGGTCTTCCCTCAGTCGCCGTCTTTCCAGTGAAAACATTCCTAGTCTTTTTAACCTTCCCTCACAGTCAATGCTCTCGAGACCAGGCAGCGTCCTGGTGAACCCTCCCTGCACTCTCTCTCCCCAAAGTTTCTACCCCCTTCTGGTGGTGTGGTGACCAACACTGCACACGGCCACCTCTGATGTGAACCAGGCAGCGTCCTGGTGAACCCTCCCTGCACTCTCTCTCTCTCTCTCCCCAAAGTTTCTACCCCCTTCTGGTGGTGTGGTGACCAACACTGCACACGGCCACCTCTGATGTGACATGATATTCCATTCTCCTGTGATCACACATTGTAAGAAATTCGAGTATTAGCTGCCGGGATCACACTACAGCCAATACAGGTCAGGATTAGATGACTGACAGTGTGGAAACAGGCCCTTCGGCCCAACAAGTCCACACCGACCCTCCAAAGCGCACCCACCCAGACCCATTCCACTACATTTACCCCTTCACCTATCATGATTGGGTTATTTCCCATGGCCAATCCACCCTGACCTGCACATCTTTGGACTGTGGGAGGAAACCGGAGCACCCGGAGGAAACCCACACAGACAGTTGCCCGAGGGTAGGTTTGAACCTGGGTCCCTGGCGCTGGGAGACAGCAGTGCTAACCATTGAGCCACCGTGCCACACACAAATAACCATCCAAATTCTTCAGTCATGTTAAAGGCAATCTGTGTGGAAGAAACACCTGTTATAACAGAACCAAGTGAACTGCAAACGCAGCCGAACAAGGGTTTTATCCAGCTGCGACATGGTTTGCTAACTCTTGTCCATCTGATGAAGGCAAAAGTACCACGATAGTGGTTTACAAAACTATGAGGGGTATGGAGAAGGTGAATGGCAGTTGCCCTTTCCCTCGGATGGAGGGGTTCAAGGCTAGGGGCATATTTTTAAGGTGGGAGGAGAGAGATTTAAAAAAGACAGGAAGGGCAATTTCTTTTACCCAGAGGGTGGTTCGTGTGTAGAATGAACTTCCAGAGGAAGTGGTGGATGTGGGTACAGTCCCAACGTTTAAAAGGCATTTGGACAAGTTCATAAACAGGAAGGTTTGGAGGGATACGGGCCAGGAATAGGCAGGTGGGACTAGTTGAGTTTGGGATTAGGGTCAGCATGGACTGGTTGGGCCGAAGGGTCTGTGTCTGTGCTGAATGACTGTGTGGTGCTAAGGGACAGATGTGGACCAACCTTTCCAGGGTCCACACCCTCCCTGGATTCACTTCCTGTCTGTTCGGATCCCAAAAGGCAACAACTCAAGTCTTGAAACAGGAAAACAGGATTTAAAACCTGATATATTCACAACACAGGAGGTCGGAGTGACCTGAAGATAGAGTTCATATTTCAGGTCACAAAACACAGGAATGCTACATCACTGAAGGAGTCTGTTCAGCCCACCATTCCTGACCTGGTTCTATCCCCCAGGGCC
>NW_025197710.1:0-5248 GCF_004010195.1 Chiloscyllium plagiosum
ACTGACGGGATTGTTACATTGTATCCCCAGGCCTGGGCCCTGAAACTGACGGGATTATTATATTGTATCCCCTGTCCCGGCCTGAAACTGACGGGATTGTTACATTGTGTCCCCTGCCCCGGCCTGGGATTTCGCTGAGGCTCTAGATTGATGTCTCTGTCTTTTTGCAGCTCTTGCACTTGTCTGAATCTTCACCCTCGCCATGTTCGGCATTTTGAAGGGTTTAGCTGGTGGTGGTGGTAGCAGCGGCCTTTCGGGCCAATTACTCCAGGGATTGGCCGGCGTCATTGGGTAAGCGACTTCGTTTAAAACCTGCCTGAGTCAGATGGGGGTTTTCAAACAAAAATGACAACCTTGACTATTTCAAGCCACCCTCTCGCCACTTTTTAAGATTCAATTACTTTGTGTAAACTTGCAATACTGTCTCCCTGTTCATCAAACTGCCTCATAGTGAACATGCAGTTTAACATTGTTTTGAATGGGTGGGGTTCATCAACTCCCGTGCTCACCAAAATTCATCCGATTTGAGAAGGGTTTTAGCTCCGGCCTATGGGTACAGGATCTGGTCTGGGATCAAAGCTTCCAGTATCCTGTTGGCGGTGCCTGTTTGTAAATTGAAAACATCGCAGTTCATTGAAGGAAGTTGAGTACTAGGCAGGCTATTGCATTTTCCCATGCTGATTACAGAATTCTGTAAACTCAATTCCCTGCCCATATCGTTGTTGTAGTTTTAAATTCCAGACACATTTGGAATAATGACCATTTAGCATTATTTTCAATCAATCTGTGCTGATATGTTATAGACAGAGACTCAACCCAGAGCTTCTGACACTACCATTGCTCCACAAGACCATTTGGTTTACCATTTGGATACTGACCCGAGCACACTGGGTCTAAGGGAATCGATTACCGAAGCTGATCACTTGAGCAAAGATCAGCCATTAAGATGGTTAATTTCATGGCTTATTTCTGATGTAAACTCCGTGTTGCTCCATGTGGTGAGGTTTGGGCGAGGGATTAGTTCAGTGAAGTTTGTTTACCGGGGGGTAGGAAGCTTGAGTGAGCTTTGTCATGAAAGGCTTTAGGTAACCTCCTTCCAGCTGTGATTATGGCTGGCTGAAGTGTGTGTGTGTGTGTGTGTGTGAGAGAGTGCTCGTGGAGATCTCTGCTGCATTGCTGGGCCCATTGGAATACAGCATTTCAGAAATAGTTTGCTTGAATTTCCAGCGGTTGCTGCACTTCTAAAGTAGCTCATTGGCTGGAGAGCGCTTGAGAATATACTAGGCAACAAAAGGTTCTTCCAGTGCCCTCTGCCTCAGTTGAACCCACCTCCATCTCTTTCCCAAGTCCTGACTATGTGCTGGGTGGGGATGGGGTGATGGAATTCCCCACGATTCTACAGACTACCAAAGATCCATAAACCAGGAGCCCCCCTCAGACCCATAGTCTCACTACCCGGAACACCAACTTACAGACTGGCCAAAGAACTACACGCAAGACTGAAATACCTAGTAGAAGAGTCACAGCACTCCATCCACTCCACCCAGGAATTCCTAAAAATCATCAAAAATACCAAAATAGAGGAAGACAAAACAATGATCTCATTAGACGTAACAGCAATGTTCACCTCCATCAACATCAACACTTACCACACTTTTAGAAGAGACCATCACACACACACCAACCACCATCAATCACATTACCAACGAAAACATCATGAAGCTAGTGGATCTGTGCCTCACCACCCACGTCACCTTCAACAACATAATCTACAAACAAACCAATGGCACTCCCATGGGATCTCCGCTATTAGGATTCATAGCAGAAGCAGTAATGCAAAGACTAGAACAAACAGCCCTACCAACCATCAAACCAAAAATCTGGGTCCGCTACGTAGATGACACCTTTGTCATCACAAAATGAAACAAGATAGAAGAGACATTTAACATCATCAACAACACCCTCACAGGAATAAGGCTCACCAAGGAGGAAGAAACCGACAACAAACTCGCATTCCTGGACATCACAGTCGAAACAATGGACAACGGAGAACTACAAACCTGTATATACAGAAAACCGACAAACATTGACCAAATACTTAACTACACCAGCAACACACACAAACAAAGCTGTATCAGAACACTATTCCAATGAGCCACATCACACTATAGCATATACGAACTTCGGAAAACAGAGGAGAACCACCTATACAACGTATTCATGAAGAACGGATACTGAAAAAATACAGTCCGCAGATTCCTCAAGAACAAACCACGACAAGCAGACCAAACACAGCCAGAAACCCTAACCACCTTACCATATATCAAAGAAGTTTCAGAAATGACAGCCAGACCACTAAGACCCCTTGGAATCCTAGTAGCACACAAACCCACCAAACTCTCAAACAAAAACTAACAAACTTAAAAGACCCAGTACATCCCATGGACAAAACCAACGTCGTCTACAAAATTCCATGCAAGGACTGCCACAAACACTACGTAGGACACACAGGAAGAAAGTTAGCCACCAGGATCCACAAACACCAGCGAGCCACAAAAAGACACGACCCTCTCTCTCTCTCTCGTAGCCCTACACACCGAGAAATAAAACCCACCATTTCGACTGGGACAACACATCTATCCTGGGACAGGCTAAGCAAAGGCATGCCAGAGGCCTGGCACTCCAACCACAACACCATAAACAAACACACAGATCTCGATACCATCTATCAACCCCTCCAAAAACTAACAGGAAATGACATCACCACAAACCCCAGGAATCCCATCCAGGAGAAAGATATAAATAGAAAGCAGGAGACAACAGCTTCTCTTCACTTGGAGGTCGCCACTGATGTTACCTAGCCAGGTAATGAAATGTCTGGATATCAAACCTACACCCTAAACCTCAACCTGAGCTACAAACCTTCACAAACCTTGCAAAAACCCTATTATTAAAGTCCTGCATAAAACTTCAAAGCACTTAAATTTGGTGGTAATATACTGGCCTTAATTGAGAATGAGTTAGTAAGCAGGAAACTGCAGGAAGAGGTGGGTCATTTTCAGTGGGAAGGCAGTGACAACTGGGGTTCCGCAAGGATCAGTACCTGAATCCCAGCTATTTTCAATGATCTGACTTATTTGTTTGGGAAAATCAAATGTAATATTTCCAAGTTTGCTGATGACACAAAAAGGAATTGAGTGATGAGGAGGATGTAGACGGTTCAAAGCAATTTAGACAAGTTGATTGATTGAGTGGGCAGATGCTTGATGGATAGATGGATAAATGTGAAGGTATTCACGTCCGTATGACAAAATAGAATAGCAGAGTATTATTAAAATGGTGATAGGTTGAGAAATATCAGTGTACAAAGAAACCTAGATTTCCTTGTACAATAGTTACTCAAAGCAAGCATGTTGGTGCAGCAACAATTCAAATAAAGGTCACCCTTTGACCTTCATTACAAGAGGATTCAATTAAAGGAGTGCGATACCTTACTGTAACTTTACTGGGCTTGGTGAGACCACACCTGGAGAACTATGTGCAGTTTTGGTCTCTTTCCCCAGAGACAGGACATAGTAGACATGGAGAGTATACAGTGAAGGTTCACCAGACTGATTTCTGGGATTACAGGAAGTGAGATTGGTTTGGCTGGGGTGGTGTTCACCAGCATTGAGAAGAATGGTGGGGGGCGGTGGGGACGATTTCATTGAGATGTGTAAAATTCTGACAGGCCTGGACAGACTGGATGCAGGGTCCTCTGGCTTGGATGTTTACAGTCCCAGGATATTGGGTCGGCCTTTAGGAATGATGAGAAATGTCTGTAACTGGGAAGGTAGTGAGCATGTGGAATTGTCTATGCTGTAGGGGTCAAGTCACTGAACCAATGTCTTTCTGAAATTGAGGTCTGAGTGTTAAAGCTGTCAAGAGGTATGGGGAGAACGTGGGAGTATGGCATTCAGCTAGAAAATCAGTTGTGATCATATTGAGTTGTGGGGCAGGTGGATGGGCCCAATGGCCTACTCTCCTATTTTTCTATGAAGCCGCTGGGGTAAAAAGGTGAGGAAATGGGGAGGAAAGTTGTCCTCGTGCAGTATCCAGCCTGGGAATATCTGTGGGAATGTTGCATTTAAAAAAAAATTAACCTATTTTTCAGATATTATTACACTCTTCAGGAGCAGATGGGACTTGAAGCCAGGCAGCTCTGGTCCAGAGGCAGAAGCACTGCTCCTGCACCACAAGGGGGCCCCCCTGTGCCAACAATTAAAAGAGGGGTGTGCACTTATGAGTAATTCTGCCTCTTCCATCGGCAGGTGTGGCTTTTAACAGGGTTGGTTCTTCTGCATTTTTTTCTTGTAATGAGCTGCTGAGCCCTTCCCTGATGTTAGTTACATGACAGCTCAGTGGAGGACAAGTCTTGACATCTTTTCCATCAGGCGTTTGACACTGCACCAGTCAGACCACCATTTTCCACAACTGACAGGACAGTCGGGCACAGTGGTGGCAGATGGAATTCAATCTGACAAAACTCTGGGCTCATGCACTTGTGGAGGGCAAACAAGGTGAGGGATGACACTTGGAATGCTTGGATCCTGGAGTGTATTGAAGATCAGAGGGACCTTGATGTGCATATCCATAGTTCCCTGATGGTAGCAGGGCAGGCAGATGAGGTGATTAAGAAATCCTCCAGGATACTTATCTTTAGTAGCCATGACACACGTTCTCCCCATACCTCTTGACAGCTTTAAACACTCAGACCTCAATTTCAGAAAGACATTGGTTCAGTGACTTGACTTCTACAGCATAGATAATACAAGAGAAGGAATGTTATGCTGGAATTGTATAAAATGCTGGTTAAGTCACAGCTGGAATACTGCATGTCATTCTGATTTTGAGGTTATAGGAAGGATGAGGTTAAATGAGAGAGGACGCAACGGAGATTGACCAGGATATTACCTGAGCTGGAAGGTCTGTGCCAGCTGGAGAGATTGGAATTGTTTTCCTTGATTAGAGACAAAAAATAAATCTGCAGATGCTGGAATCTAAAATAGTGTAGATTATGTATTTCTGGCAGTACAGACTCGATAGGCCAAAGAGCCTCCTCTTGTCTGTGTGATTCAATGAATGCCGCACCAAAAGCTAGGCCTCCATCTTTTCTTCCAGAAAGATACCATGGCACCATCACCACCACTCCATGGCATCCTGCCAATTCCCCAGCCAACATCAACACAGATTAGATCATTACCATATT
>NW_025197711.1:0-5248 GCF_004010195.1 Chiloscyllium plagiosum
AGTGCAGTTTGATTTATTAAATGAATGAGCTCCGTCTGTTTCATTGAATCAATAAATGTAGGATAGAAATTTGATACAATGAATGAATGCAGTTTGTTTCATTGAATGAATGCGTTAAGCTCGAGACATTGTATTCGTGCTATGAGTGCTACTGATTAAATGAACTCGTGCAGTTTGTGTTATTGAATGAATGCCTAAAGTTCGAGACATTCAATTCATGAGATCAGCTCCAGTCAATGAATTAAATGTGCAGTTTGTGTCATTGAATGAATGAGTACAGTTTGATTCATTAAATGTATGGATTAGGTTGGTTTCATTGAATCAATACATAAAGTTAGATACATTGAAAGAATTATTGAAGCTTGAGTCATTGAACGAATAATAACAATTGGATTCATTAAATGACTGTGTTAATTTTGTTTGATTAAATCAATGAATAACGCCTGATTCGTTGAATGTCCGATTGAAATTTGATTCAATGAATGAATGCAGTTCGTCTCCCTGAATGAATGCATTAAGCACGAGACACGGTATTGATGAGATATGCTCGTGTCATTGAACCAAAACGTGCAATTGGTTTCTTGAGATGAATGCGGTCAGTTTGATACCTTTTGTTTAACTTTGATTCGGTGAATCAGTAAATAACGTTTGATTGGAGATTGATTCAATGAATGAATGAATGCAGTTTGTTTTGTTGAATGTTCAAGAAACTGAAATAATGAGATGTACTGAATTCCAAAGTGCAGTTTGTTTCATTGAAGGAATGAGTGGAGTTTGATTTATTAAATATATGAGTTAACTTTGTTTCATTGAATCCATAAGGAACGCTCGAATCGTTGAATGTACGATTGACGTTTGATTCAATGAATGTTCGATTGACGTTTGATTGAATGAACTAATGTCTTCTGCTCGAACATTGCATTCATGAGATGAGCTCTACCAATTTAATTAACATGTGCTGTTTGTTTCATTGAATGAATGCTTTCAGTTTGATTCACTGAATGACTGATTGAACTTTGTTTCAGAAAATAGAAGAGTGCATTCAATAAATGTATGAGCTCAGTTTGTTTCATGGAATCAATAGATAATATTAAATTCTTTGAAGGGACGATTGAAGTTTGATTCAATGAATGAATGCAGTTTGTTTGATTGAATGAATATGTTCAGCTGGAGTATTCTTGAAATAAGCTGAATGTTTTGAATTACCAGGGGCAGTTTGTTTTCATGAATGAATGCTTTAAGTTCGAGATAATGAATCAATGGGACATGTTCTGGTCATTGAAGTAAAACGTGCAGTTTATTACACTGAATGAATGAGTCCATTCTGTTTCATAAGTTAAGTTTGTTTCATAAAATCAATGAATAACCTTTGATTCAATGAATGTGCGATTGACGTTTAATTCAATGAATGAATTAATGCAGTTTGCTTCATTGAACTAATGTGTTATGCTCCAACATTGCATTCATGAGAAGAGCTCTACCAATTTAATGAACATGTGCTGTTTGTTTCATTGAATGAATGCTTTCAGTTCGAGACACTGAATTCAAAAGTGCAGTTTATTTCATTGAAGGAATGAGTGGAGTTTGATTCATTAAATATACGACATAACTTTGTTTCATTGAATCAATAAATAACGCTCGATTCGTTAAATGTACGATTGACGTTTGATTCAATGAATGAATGAATTCAGTTTGTTTCGTTGAATTAATGTGTTAAGATCGAGACGTTGCATTCATGAGATGAGCTCTACCAATTTAATTCACATGTGCTGTTTGTTTCATTGAATGAATGAGTGCAGTTTGATTCAATGAATTAGTGAACGCAGTTGGACTCATTAAATGACTGTGTCAAGTTTGTTTCATAAAATCAATGAATAATGTTTGATTCAATGAATGAAAGCAGTTTTGTATCAGGGAATATGTATGCCTTGAGGTCTAGACATTGTATTCAGGGGCCAAGCTCCACTCATTGGATTAACACGTGCAGTTTGTTTCATTGAATGAGTGAGTTGAGTTTCATTCTCTGAATGACTGAATGATTGAACTTTGTTTCAGAAAATTGAAGAGTGCATTCAATAAATGTATGAGCTCAGTTTGTTTCGTGGAATCAATAGATAATATTGAATTCATTGAATGGACGATTGAAGTTTGATTCAATGAATGAATGCAGTTTGCTTCATTGAATGAATATGTTCAGATGGAGACATTGTCTTCTTGAAATAAGCTCAACTTATTGAATTACCAGGTGCAGTTTGTTTCCTTGAATGAATGTTTTAAGTTCGAGACAATGAATCAATGGGATATGTTCTAGTCATTGAAGTAAAACGTGTAGTTTTTCACACAGAATGAATGAGTCCATTGTGTTTCAGAATTTAAGTTTTTTTATAAAATCAATGTATAGGTTTGATTCATTGAATGTACGTTTGAATTTTGATTCAATGAATGATTGAATGCTGTTCGTTTCACTGAATGAATGGATTAAGCTCGCGACATCGTATTCATCAGATAAGCTCTACTAATTGATTAATTAATTTTGAGTGCGAGCAGCAGCCGAGGCGAGACAAAGCCAGAACACTGCAGCTAAGGTAAGGCAGTTTTGTAAAAAAATTACTTAGGTAGCGGACAGCGGTGTTTTCCCTTTCACAGAAGGAGCAGGAGCAGCGGGGGAGGTGACGAGGACCAGAGGGGCAGCCGGGAATGAAAGTGCGCAGGAGAGGAACCCGTTGTGGTAAGTAGGCAAGTGCTGCATTTTGCTTGTTCTATTCTTTAGACCTAGTTTTTTTTTTAAAAAAAGGTTACTTTTAGAGGGATGGCAGTGAAGGCAGTGCAATGTTCCTCTTGCAACATGTTTGAGGTGAGGGATGCCATGGTCGTCCCTGCTGATTACTCTTGCAGGAAGTGCACCCATCTCCAGCTCCTCCAAGACCGTGTTAGGTAACTGGAGCGGGAGTTGGATGAACTTAGGATCATTCGGGAGGCAGAGGGGGTCATAGATCGGAGCTTTAGGGAAGTAATAGCTCTAAAGATTGCAGACAGATGGGTGACAGTGAGGGGGACTGGGAGGATGCAGCCAGTGCAGGGATCCTCTGCGGCCGTTCCCCTCAAGAACAAGTATACTATTTTGGATACTTGCGGGGGGGACAACTTACCAGGGGTAAGCAATGGGGCTCAGGCCTCTGGCATGGAGCCTGTCCCCATTGCTCAGAAGGAAGGGTGGAGAAGAGCAGAGCAATAGTTATTGGGGAATCGATAGTTTGGGGCACAGGTAGGTGGTTTTGTGGTGGCGAGAGAGACTCACGTTTGGTATGTTGCCTCCCAGGTGCAAGGGTACGTGACGTCTCTGATCACGTTTTCCGGGTCCTTAAGGGGGAGGGGGAGCAGCCCGAAGTCGTGGTCCACATTGGCACCAACGGCATAGGTAGGAAGAGGGCTGAGGATGTTAGGCAGGCTTTCAGGGAGCTAGGTTGGAAGCTCAGCGTTAGAACAAACAGAGTTGTTGTCTCTGGTTTGTTACC
The DNA here is from genome assembly GCF_004010195.1 of Chiloscyllium plagiosum. Taxonomy (NCBI): domain Eukaryota; kingdom Metazoa; phylum Chordata; class Chondrichthyes; order Orectolobiformes; family Hemiscylliidae; genus Chiloscyllium; species Chiloscyllium plagiosum. The sequence goes on from NW_025197711.1 coordinate 3,516, forward strand.
CGTGCCACGTGATAGAAAGTCGAGGAATAGGGAGAGAGAACAGTTAAATGCGTGGCTACAGGGATGGTGCAGGAGGGAGGGATTCCGGTATCTAGATAACTGGGGTTCTTTCTGGGGAAGGTGGGACCTCTGTAAACAGGATGGTCTCCACCTGAACCTGAGGGGCACCAGTATCCTTGGTGGGAGATTTGCTAGTGCTCTTGGCGGGGGTTTGAAGTGTGTATACTTCAATGCAAGAAGTATACGGAAATGAGGTAGGTGAACTTGCAGCGTGGGTTGGTACCTGGGACTTGGATGTTGTGGCTATTACGGAGACATGGGTAGAACAGGGACAGGATTGGCTGTTGCAGGTTCCAGGGTTTAAATGTTTTAGTAGGGTCAGAGGTGGGGGTAAAAGAGGGGAAGGTGTGGCATTGCTTGTCAAAGATAGTGTTATAGCGGTGGAAAGGACGATGGATGACGACTGAGGTAGTTTGGGCTGAGATTAGGAATACGAAAGGTGAGGTCACCCTGTTAGGAGTTTTCTACAGGCCTCCTAATAGTCCTAGAGACGTAGAAGAAAGGATTGCGAGGATGATTCAGGAGAAGAGTGAAAGTAATAGAGTGGTTGTTATGGCGGACTTTAACTTTCCAAATATTGACTGGGAAAGCTATAGCTCAAGTTCGTTCGATGGGTCGGTGTTTGTCCAATGTGTGCAGGAGGTTTTTCTGACACAATATGTAGACAGGCCAACAAGAGGTGAGGCCATACTGGATTTGGTTCTGGGTAACGAACCAGGCCAGGTGTTAGAATTGGAGGTCAGTGAGCACTTTGGGGACAGTGACCACAATTCGGTGACTTGTACTCTCGTGATGGAGAGGGATAAGTTTGCACTGCAGAGCAAGAGTTATAGCTGGGGGCAGGGAAATTATGATGCAGTGAGGCACGACTTAGGATGTGTGGCTTGTAAAAGTAGGCTTCAAGGGAAGGACGCAATTGATATGTGGAGCTTGTTCAAGGAGCAACTATTGAGTGTCCTTGATAAGTATGTACCTGTCAGGCAGGGAGGAAAGGATCGTGTGAGGGAGCCGTGGAATTGGAATCCCTTGTTAAAGGGAAGAGGGTGACCTATGTAAAGATGAGGCGTGAAGGTTCAATTGGGGCGATTGAGAGTTATAAGGTAGCCAGGAAGGATCTGAAGAGAGAGCTAAGAGCAGCAAGGAGGGACATAAAAAGTTGGTAGGATTAGGGAAAACCCTAAGGCTTTCTATAGGTATGTCAGGAATAAAAGAATGACTAGGGTAGGAATAGGTCCAGTCAAGGATAGTAGTGGGAAGTTGCGTGTGGAGGCTGAGGAGATTGGGGAGACACTGAATGAATACTTTTCGTGAGTATTCACTCAAGAACAGGCCATTGTTGCCGATGTGAATACTGAGTCACAACTAATTAGAATGGACAGCTTTGAGGTATGTAGGGAAGAGGTGTTGGAAAGTCTGGAAAGGATGAAAATACATAAGACCCCTGGGCCTGATGGCATTTATCCTAGGATTCTCTGGTAAGCAAGGGAGGAGATTGCAGAGCCATTGGCCTTGATTATTATGTCCTTGCTGTCGACAGGAATAGTGCCAGAAGACTGGAGGATAGCAAATATGGTTCCCTTGTTCAAGAAGGGAAGTAGGGATAACCCTAGTAACTGTAGACTGGTGATTCTCACTTCTGCTGTGGGCAAAGTCTTAGAGAGAATTGTAAGGGA
>NW_025197712.1:0-5248 GCF_004010195.1 Chiloscyllium plagiosum
ATCAGTCAGTGACAGGGATTGAATCTTAGTCAGAGGCAGGAATGGCCCTCAGTCAGTGACAGGGATTGAGCCTCAGTCAGTGACAGGAATTGAACCTTTGTCTGTGACTGGGATTCAACCTCAGTCAGTGACAGTGATTGAATCTCAGTCTTTGACAGGGATTGAGACACCACCAGTGACAGGGATTGAATCTCAGTCAGTGACAGGGATTGACTCTCAGTCAGTGGCAGGAATTGAATCTCAGTTATTGACAGGGATTGAACCACAGTGAATGACAGGAATTGAGCTTCAGTCAGTGACAGGGATTGAATCTCAGATAGTGACTTGGATTGAGCCTCAGTCAGTGATAGGGATTGACCCACAGTCAGTGACAGGAATTGAATCTCAATCAGTGACAGGGTGTGAGTATCAGTCAGTGGCAGGAAGTGAATCTCAGTTAGTTACAGGGATTAAATCTCAGTCAGTGACAGGGATTGACACTAAGAGAGTGACAGGGATTGAATCTTAGTCAGTGACAGTGATTGAGTTTCAGTCAGTGATAGGGATTGACCCTCAGTCAGTGACAGGGATTGAATCTCATTCAGTGACAGGGATTGAGATAGAACCAGTGACAGGGATTGAATCTCATTCAGTGACGGGAATTGAATCTTAGTCAGTGACAAGGATTGAACCTCAGTCAGTGACAGGGATTAAACCTCAGTCAGTGACAGGGATTGAATCTCATTCCGTGACAGGGATTGAATCTCAGACAGTGACAGCGATTGAATCTCAGTCAGTGACAGGGATTGAATCTCAATCAGTGACGGGAATTAAATCTTAGTCAGTGACAGGGATAGAGATTCAGTTAGTGACAGGGATTGAACCTTAGTCAGTGACAGGGATTGAACCTCAGACAGTGACAGGGAATGAATCACAGTCTGTGACAGGGATTGAACGTCAGTCAGTGACGGGAATTGAAACTCAGTCTGTGACAGGGATTGAATCACAGTCAGTGATAGGGATTGAGCCAAAATGAGTGACAGGTATTGTGCCGCAGTCAGTGACAGGGATTGATTCTCAGTCAATGACAGGGATTGAGCCTCAAATAGTGACGGGATTGACCCTCAGTCAGTGACATGCATTGAATCTCTATCAGTGACAGTGTTAGAATCTAAGTCAGTAATAGGAATTGAATCTCAGTCAGTGACATGGATTTAATCTCATTCATTGAAAGGGATTGAATCTCAGTCAGTGACAAGGATTGAATCCCAGTCAATGACAGGAATTGAATCTCAGTCAGAGACAGTGATTGAATCTCAATCAATGACAGAGATTGAACCTCAATCAGTGACCTGGTTTGAATCGCAGTCAGTGACAGGGGTTGAGACTGAATCAATGACAGGGATTGAGCCTTAGTCAGTGATAGGGATTGAATCTCAGTCAGTGACAGGGATTGAATCTCAGTCAGTGACAGGAATTGAATCTCAGTCAGTGACAGTGATTGAATCTCAATCAGTGACAGAGATTGAACCTCAATCAGTGACCTGGTTTGAATCGCAGTCAGTGACAGGAATTGAATCTCAGTCAGATGACAGGGATTGAATCTCAGTCAGTGACAGTGATTGAATCTCAGTCAGTGACAGGGATTGAACCTCAGTCAGTGACGGGGGTTGAGACTGATTCAGTGACAGGGATTGAGCCTTAGTCAGTGATAGGGATTGAATCTCAGTCAGTGACAGGGATTGAGACTCAAATAGTGACAGGGATTGACCCTCAGTCAGTGACAGGGATTGAATCTCAGTCAGTGACAGGGGTTGAATCTCAATCAATGACTGGGATTAATCCCCAGTCAGTGACTGGGATTGAATCGCAGTCAGTGACAGGGATTGAATCTCAGTCAGTGACAGGGATTGAATCTCAGTCAGTGTCAGCGATTGAACCTCATTCAACGACACTGATTGAACGTCAGTCAGTGACAGGGATTGAACCTGAGTCAGTGACAGGAATTTAGGCTCAGTCAGTGACAGGGATTGAGACCATGTCAGTGACAGGGATTGAATCTCAGTCTGTGACAGGGATTGAATCTCAATCTTGACAGGGATTGTCTCACAGTCAGAGACAGGGACTGAGCCTCAGTCTGTGACAGGGATTGATCCTCAGTCAGTGACAGGGATTGAATCTCAGTCAATGACTGGGATTGACACTCAGACAGAGGAACAGGATTGAATCTCAGTCTGTGACAGGGATTGACCCGCAGTCTGTGACAGGGATTGAACTCAGTCAGTGACAGGGATTGAATCTCAGTCAGTGACAGGGATTGAATCTCAGTCAATGACAGGGATTGACCCTCAGACAGTGATAGGGATTGAATCTCAGTCAGTGACAGTCATTAAATCGCAGTCAGTGACAGGGATTGAATCTCAGTCAGTGACAGGGATTGAATCTCCGTCAGTGACACAGATTGAACCTTAGTCAGTAACAGGGATTGAATCTAAGTTTGTGACAGGGATTGAACCTCAGTCAGTGACTGGATTTGAACCTTGGTCAGTGACAGGGATTGAGGCTCAGTCAGTGCCAGGGATTGAACATTAGTCAGTGACAGGGATTGAATCTCAATCAGTGACAGGGATTGACACTCAGACAGTTACCAGGATTGAACCTCAGTCAGTGACAAGGATTGAACCTCAGTCGGTGACAGGGATTAAATCTAAGTTAGTGACAGGGATTGAATCTCAGTCAGTGACTGGGATTGAACCTCAGTCACTGACAGGGATTGAACCTCAGTCAGTGACTGGATTTGAACCTTCGTCACTGACAGGGATTGAGGCTCAGTCAGTGACAGGGATTGACACTCAGTCAGTGACAGGGATTGAACATTAGTCAGTGACAGGGATGAACATTAGTCAGTGACAGGGATTGAATCTCAGTCAGTGACAGGGATTGACACTCAGACAGTTACCAGGATTGAACCTCAGTCAGTGACAGGGATTGAACCTTAGTCAGTGACAGGGATTGAATCTAAGTTAGTGACAGGGATTGAACATCAGTCAGTGACAGGGATTGAACCTCACTTAGTGACAGGGATTGTACCTCAGTCAGTGTCATCCATTGAACCTCAGTCAGTGACCGGGATTCAATCTAAATCAGTGACTGGGATTGAACATCAGTCAGTGACAGGGATGAAGCATCATTCAGTGACAGCGATTGAATCTCAATTTATGACTGGGATTGAATCGCAATCAGTGAGAGGGATTGACCATTAGTCAGTTACAGGAATTGAATCTCAGTCTGTGTCAGGGATTGAATCTCAGTTAGTGACAGGGATTGAATCTCATTCTGTGACTGCGATTGACCCTCAGAAAGTGACAGGGATTGAATCTCAGTTAGTGACAGGGATTAAGCCTCACTCACTGACAGGGATTGATTCTCAGTCAGTGACAGGGATTGAATCTCAGTCAGTGACTGGGATTGACCCTCAGACAGTGACAGAGATTGAATATCAGTCAGTGACTGGAATTGAATCTCAGGCAGTGACAGGGATTGAACCTTCGTCAGTGACAGGGATTGAGGCTCAGTCAGTGACAGGGATTGAGACTCAGTCAGTGACAGGGATTGAACATTAGTCAGTGACAGGGATTGAATCTCAGTCAGTGACTGGGATTAACACTCAGACAGTGACCAGGATTGAATCTCAGTCTGTGACAGGGATTGACCCTCAGTCTTTTACAGGGATTGAATCGCAGTCAGTGACAGGGACTGAACCTCAGTCAGAGACAGGGTTTGAATCTCAGTCAGTGACAGGGTTTGAATCTCAGTCAGTGACAGGGATTGTTTCTCAGTCAGTGACAGGGATTGAATCTCAGTCAGTGTCATGGACTAAACTTAAGTCAGTGACAGGGATAGAATCTCAATTAGTGAAAGGAAGTGAACCACAGGCAGTGACAGGGATTGAATCTCAGTCAGTGACAGGAATTGAATCTCAGTCAGTGACAGGGATTGAATCTCAATCAGTGACAGGGATTGACCCTCAGACAGTGATAGGGATTGAATCTCAGTCAGTGACAGTCATTAAATCAGTCAGTGACAGGTATTGAATCTCAGTCAGTGCCAGGGATTGAATCTCAGTCAGTGACGCCGATTGAACCTCAATTCGTGACAGGGATTGAACCTCAGGCAATGACAGGGATTGATCCTCAGTCAGTGACAGGGAATGAATCTCAGTCTGTGACAGGGATTGAACCTCAGTCAGTGACAGGAATTGAGCCTCAGGCAATGACAGGGATTGATCCTCAGTCAGTGACAGGGAATGAATCTCAGTCTGTGACAGGACAGGGATTGAACCTCAGTCAGTGACAGGAATTGAGCCTCAGTCAATGACAGGGATTGAATCGCATTCAGAGACAGGGATTGACCATTAGTCAGTTACAGGGATTGAATCTCAGTCTGTGACAGGGATTGAACCTCTGTCAGCGATTGGCATTGAAACTCAGTCAGTGACTGGGATCGACCCTCAGACAGTGAGAGGGATTGAATCTCAGTCAGTGACTGGGATTGAATCTCAGTCAGTGACACAGATTGTACCTCAGTTAGTGACAGGGATTGAACCTCAGTCAGTGACACAGATTGAACCACAGTCAGTGCAAGCGATTGAACCTCAGTCAGTGACAGGAATTGAGCCTCAGTCAATGGCAGCGATTGAACCTCAGACTGTGACAGGGATTGAATCTCATTCAGTGACAGGGATTGAATCTCAGTCTTTGACAGGGATTGAACCTTTGTCAGTGACAGGGATTGAATCTAAGTTCGTGACAGGGATTCAATCTCAGTCTGTGACAGGGATTGAAACTCAGTAAATGACAGGGATTGAACCTTCGTCAGTGACAGGGATTGATCATTAGTCAGTTACAGGGATTGACCCTCAGTCAGTGACAGGGATTGAACCTCAGTCAGTGACAGGGATTGAACTTTAGTTAGTGACAGGGATTGAATCTAAGTTAGTGACAGTGATTAAGCCTCAGTCACTAACAGGGATTGAATCTCAATCAGTGACAGGGATTGAGCCTCAGTCACTGTCAGGGATTGAACCTTAGTGAGTGACAGGGATGAACCTCAGTCAGTGACTGGAATTGAAGCTCAATTTGAGACTGGGATTGAATCGCAATCAGTGACAGGGATGGACCATTAGTCAGTTACAGGAATTGAATCTCAGTCTGTGTCAGGGAATGTAATTCAGTTCGTGACAGGGATTGACCCTCAGACAGTGACAGAG
>NW_025197713.1:0-3655 GCF_004010195.1 Chiloscyllium plagiosum
ATACCCCTGATGATCTTATACAGCTCTATAATGTCCCCCCTCAGTCTCCTACACTCTAAAGAAAAGGTCCTAGCTTGTCTAATCTCTCCCTATAACTCAGACCATTGGGTCCTGGCAAAGTCATTGTAAATTTCTTCTGCACTCTTTCTAATTTCATAACATCCTCTCTATAACAAAGTGACAAACACTGAACACAATACTCCAAGTGCGGCCTTACCAAAGTCCTGTGTAACCACAACATAAATTCCCAACTTCTATACTTAATATCTGCAGACTGCAGATGCTGGAAACCAGATTCTGGATTAGTGGTGCTGGAAGAGCACAGCAGTGTCAGGCAGTGCTGTTACCTGAATGTTACGGACCCTTTAACAGCACACTCCTCAATGGAGTCTGCTCGTGGACACAGACCAGTTCAGGAGCTGACGGGGAATAAAATGTTCTGAACATTGTAGAATCTTCAGTGACCATTCCCACTTCTGATCATATGGTGGGGAGGGTGGAGGCGGGGAGGAATTGATGAAGCAGCTGAAGATGTTTGTGAAGAGAAAGATACCCTGAGGATCTCCTACAGAGGTGACCCAGGACTGAGATGTTTAACATCTTCCATTGTGCCATGTTTGACAGCAAACACTGGAGAGGTTACTCTGATTCTCATTAAGTCCAGTTTTGTTAAGCTCCTTGATGTCAACAGAAGGCAACCACTGCCTTGATATCAAGGACAGTCATTTTTACCTGAACCCTTGAGGCAACCTCTTTTGTTCACATCAATAGGCCATGATATATCGGAGCAGCAAGTGTTTTCTTGAAACATGGAGTATCGAATGTCAGGATTTCTCTTTTCAAGAATGTTCGGGGAGCTAGATGACTGAAAGTATTTGAAGAGGAGGTAGATGGATATTCATCTGTCAGAAAGGTGAGGGCGATAAAGATTTGGGCATTAAAGAGGATTTGAGACCAAGTGCAGATCAGCCACGATCTTCGTGAAGGGCAAGGCAAGCTTGGGGGGTGGGGGAGATGGTGAACTACCTGCTCCTGCTTCTGATGTTCTCGCATTCTGTTATGGGAAAGTTAGTGGGTGTTATTTTCATGAATGTTCTGTTATTGAATGTTGCAGTCAGGAGGCCAGAGGATTTTGTGAACCATCTCTGGGTGAGGTATTCTCAGTGAATCTGGGTCTACAACATGACCAACAAATGAAGCACAAGTTGCAGAGAGGGGAAGCTCTGTGAAGAGAGATGAGGGGCCTCTTTCATACCCAGCCTGGATTTTCCAATTACATTTCCCAAATCACTTCAAAGCGTGTGTGACAATCTTGAGAATCTGAGTGATCTCCTCTGTTTCTGTGCACCAGGTTATATGAGTAAGTGGCCTACAACTGTTCCTGTCTAGAAGGTATGAGGGACAGAATGGAACACAGAAACATGGGACTGAGGAGCAGGAGTCGGTCATTAGATACTTTGAGCCTTCTCCACCAGGCACGAAGATTGTGGCTGATCAGGTTGGGGTCTAAGCCCCAATCTCCTGTCTGCCTCCCATTATGCATGACTCACTTCTCTGTCAAATATTTACCTCATGCAGATTTCATTCAATGTGAACATAGAGGCACGAAAAACGTCCAGTGAAGAGAATTCCGACTTGAAAGTTCCTTTAAGAATTTTTCATCATCCCTCTTATAGTATCAGAGAGTCATGCAGAACGGAAACAGACCCGTTAGTCCAATCTGTTCACTCCGGTCAGATATCAAATCTGATCTAATTGCATTTGCCAGCATTTGGCCAATATCCCTCCTCTTTCAGATACCTTTTAAACATGCGATTGTAACCGCTTTCAGCACTTTCTCTGACTGCACTTTCTGTACACACACCACTTTCTGTGTGAAACATTTACCTTTAGGACCCTTCTAAATCAATCGCCCTCTCCCCTTCAACTTATGCTCTCTTGTTCTGGACTCCCCTATCCTGGGGAGCAGAACGTGGCTGTTCAGAATATCCACTCCCCAGATGTTTTTATAAACCTGTATAATGTCACCCCTCAACCTCTGACACTCCAGGGGGAAACACCTCAACCTAATAAAATTCTCCCTCCAGCTCAAACCTCCAGACCTGGAACATCTGTGTAAGTCATTTCTGCAGAAAACCGAGTTGTATGCAGTATTCTTAAAGAGGCCTCACCAACATCCTGTACAGATGTAACATGCCACCACAACTCCTATACTCAATGCTCTGACTGATTAAAGCAAATGTGCCAAATGCGTTCAGCACTACTCTGTCCACCTGCGACTTCACTTTCAAGGAACAATGCACCTGCAGCCCTATGTCCCTTTGCTCCACAACATGCCCCAGGACCTTACCATTAAGTGTATAATTTCTGCCTTGATTTACCTTCCCAAAAAGCAAACCCTCGTAATTATCTAAATTAAACTTCATCTGTCACTCCTTACCCCTTTTCCCCATCTAATTGTGGTCTCGTTGTACTCTGAGATAATCTATTACACCACATTCTGATGTAATCTGTAAACTTACTAACTATGGCCCCAATATTCACATCTAAACCCTTTAAATAAATGATGAAATGCAGTGACCTCGGTCCTGATTCTTACAGCACACTGCTGCTCACAAGCCTCCAGTCTGAAATATATCCCTCTTCCTTCAAGCCAATTGTGACTAGCTTCTTCTGTATCCCATGTGACCGAAACTGACTAATCTGTCGACCAATCAGAATGAAATACTAGCTATGAAGACAGGCTGAGTAGGTTAGGTTTATTTTCACTAGAAAAAAGGAGATTGAGGGAGGATCTGATTGAGATTTACAAAATCATGAAGGGTATAGCCAGGGTGGATAGAGACAAGATTTTTCCCAGGGTGAAGGATTCAGTAACGAGAGGCCAGGCTTTCAAATTGAGAGGTGGACGGTTTAAGGAGGATACACGCGGTAAGTGCTTCACACAGAGGGTGTTGGGCGTTTGGAACACGTTGCTAGCAGAGCTGGTAGAGGCAGGCACGGTAGATTCATTTAAAATGCGTCTGGACAGATGCATGAGTCGGTGGGGAGCAGAGGGATACAGAAGCTGAGGAATTGACCGACAGATTTAGACAGTACATTTGGATCGGCTCAGGCTTGGAGGGCGAAGGGCCTGTTCCTGGGCTGTAAATTTTCTTTGTTCTTTGTTCTTTAAATGAACACCTTGCTGAATTCCATATAGACAATAATCTACCAAACTGCCTTCATCAATCTTCTCTGTCACCTCTTCATAAAACTCAACCAAATTAATGAGACATGATTTCCCATGCAGAAAGCCACGTTGTCTACCCCGATCACCCCTTGCCTTCCCAAATGTATGTAAATGCTATCCCTCAGAATCCCCTCCATCAACTTACCCAGCACTAACATCAGGCTCACCGGTCTATAGTTGCCCGGATTTTTTGGTAACTGTTTCCTTTTCTAGTCCCACTCCTCCACTCCTCACAAAAAATGGTAAATGCAATCAGGGTGGTGACATGGCCGATGGTATTGGTCTCAGATTGGGTCAGGGTCAGTTTTAGGAATAAGTCAGGCTAGTTTCTTTAATCTGCCAAAACAACATGTTTATGATCTAGAGCAATGTTACTCAAACTATGATGGAAAGATGAATGGCAAACTGTTTGGGTATTGCAAA
>NW_025197713.1:3668-5249 GCF_004010195.1 Chiloscyllium plagiosum
ATTGTCCAAAACGTTATTCTGTTTCTGAAGATAATGTACTCACACAGCTGCGAGCACTGGGATTTCATCCTGGGACAGTTGGATTTAGCTGAATTCCCTTTGCTTTCGGCAGTGAGTAGATTGCAATGAATTCTGGTCAAGGATCACCCAAAGGGTAGCACGGTGGTTAGCACTGCTGCCTCACAGCACCAGGGACTTGGGTTCGATTCCAGCCTTGGGTGAATCTCTGCGTGGAGTTGGCACCTTCTCCCCTTGTTTGTGTGAGCGTCTAATGGGTGATCCAGTTTCCTATCACAGCTCAAACTGTGTCGGTTCGGGGGATTGGTCATGCTAAATTGTCTGTAGTGTTCAGGGATTTCTAGGTTAGGTGCAATAGTCATGGATAAATATAGGGGAATGGGTTGGGAAGGTTTGTATGGACTTCTTAGGCTGAAGGGACAGTTTCAACACTGCAGGGATTCTAAAAAAATAAGAATTGTAACGATGACTGTAGCGTTTTATTTTAAGCTCGCACACATTGTTGTGATGAGGAACAATGAAGGAGAAAGAGTACAATATGTCATTCCTTCTCAGGCAGTTTACATTTTCTCCCTCTCTGAGTTGAATCACACAGGAATGTCATCCTCTCCTAAACTGGACCATGTGAGGTCTCCTTGTACATTGTCCAAACTATGTCTCCATCACATTCATTGCTCCATGTCGGTGCATCATTGCTGTTGTCATATATAGAGCCATACCTTAGCAGAAAATGGTCTCGGTCGATTTGAAATATGTTTGCGTGGCCCTGCGTCATTAAAAAATAAAATGTTTAATTTATTAAGAATATCTGTGTTAAAATGAATGCATTTTTTAAAGAAATACAGAAATTGCTGGAAACTCTCGGCAGGTCTGTCAGCATCCAGATGCCTTTCACATGCTGTAGCTGTACCAGCCTCCACCAATTCCTCTGGCAGCTCATTCCATACGCACACCACCCTCTGTGTGAAAAAGTGCCCTTTAGTCCTCATCAAAACCTTTCCCCTCTCGCTCTGAACCAATGCCCTCTAGTTTTGGATGCCCTTAACCTAGAGAAAAACCCTGACTACTCACCCTATCCATAACCGTTCTGATTTTATAAACCTTTACTGGTGCAAAATGTGACTCCAGTCAATACGAATAGCTGTACTTTCAGTCATCCTAGGCCTAAATTCTGAATTTCAATACTGACACCTCTTCCTTCTCTATCAAGTCACAATCCTAAATCTATTTTAATCAGTTTGTTCAGATGTATCACGAGATACATCTATGAGCTTTACACTAGACCTTTGTGCCCGGAGATAGGGACTAGCATCAATCAGCAATACCCATAAAGATGTAACAGTATTCTCCTGTGTGTTTGTTCATCAGCCTGTTCTGACATGCTGTGACATAACTCGACAACAGGCAGGACTTGAATCCAGGCCATCCATTCCAGAGCTAGGAACACTACCACGCAAGTTCAGGAAATTGGAATCAAATCCAAAGTTCTGGCTCAGAGGCAGGGACACAACCCACTACACTACCATACCTAGATTTGAGTCATATTTTAGTGCCCATTTTCAG
>NW_025197714.1:0-4424 GCF_004010195.1 Chiloscyllium plagiosum
TTTCATGTTCAGTCTGCTTGATGAACAATGCTGTGATTAATTATTTGAGAGAATCATTGACTAACTTGAATTATCAAGCACATCACTGTTTCCAGATGCATTTTCTTAAACAAAAAGCTTCATAAATAAATTATCTGTAACAAAATTTCGATTTTGTCAAAGCACGAGGAAGAATCTGGGAAACAGATTTATAACTTTGAGGTTAACAGAAAGGAATTTTTTTGGACACGAACTGGTTTCCCTGGCAAAATCCCTGTTCTATGTTTGGCAGAGCTGAATTTTGTGCATTTTTTTCTAATTGATTAGAAAGAGAGTATTTGCTGATGGGAAAATTAAACAAGACACTCTACTGAGATCTGAAAGAGCCACGCGATTCATCAGCAACTGAACGCTACCTCTCAATGTGTTCATCTGACAAGTTTACTAACATTAGCATTATTGATTCCCAATGTGGTTAAATAGGCCATTTGGCTTAAAATGTCCACACCAACTGACTGCACAGCATGCATACGAGAGTTACCCCTCTCACCGCCAACAGCGCACTTCCCAAGACCAGCCAATATAAACCTGAACACTGTGGGCAATCCACTTCACCAGCACACATTTGAACTGTAGCAGGAAATACGCACACGCAAGTGGAGATTGTGAAAATTCCACACAGACTGTCACCCAAGGCCGAGGTTGAATACATATCCTTGGCGTTGTGAGGCAGCAGTGCAATCCACCGTGACAGCCTATTGGTATAAAATTGCAACAGTACATAGAAACTGAGTTGGTGTTCCAGTGAACAAACTGTGGAAAGATTAAGAGTCAGTTACGCAGCCATAAATTCACTTGCTTCCAAAATTTGTATGTTTACCCTGAAAACAATTCTGTGATGATTTGATGTTTGCAAAGACCAGCCTGCCTCAGCAGCGAATTGATTCAAATATAAGCAAATTTTGCACCGTTATCCAGGGCCTCGTTCTTTCAGTTAGGGTAAGGATCGTGGACGTTACTGATAGAGAGGTCGGAGTAAACTCATATTATTTTCGGGTGAGCGCCATCACTATCATTCTCAGTTTCTTCCTCTTAGGTCTCACAGTAAAATCTATGACCGCTGTCTGTTAATACATTTCCGTCTTTCGTGGGAACACTTTGATTTTTCACATAGTACTAATTCTCATTAATGTTCTCTGCCTCCAGAGATTCAACGTTAGTTGGACAGGGACATGGGAGAGGTAGTGAGCTCCTCTCTGACAATGGTGGATAGATCTCCACCATTCCTTGAAATCCCTAATATTGTCTGTTCTCTGCCCTGATCACCTGTGATCACACACATGTGCACTCCATTCCCACATCGGGGGGCAGATTAGATACGAATCCAATCCATCTTATTTGTGTGTTCCTTGATATGGATCAGTTTCTTTTGATTCATGTAACATTTGGCCATTCTAATTCTGTGATTGAGTCACTTATTGGTGTCAGGATATGAGCAGAAGCGTCAAATTTAAAGTGCTCCCGCTCAGTCAACTGTAAGCCACATCTCCAAATGTGTCGCTCATTCACTCTTAATTGTCACATTGTAACAGCAACTAAGGCATTAGTTTTCAGAACAGCAGATAAACTCGCTTCGAATGTGTTTACACTGCCAGTGGAATGAAAAGTTAATGTTCAGCTCAAAAAACAGATATTCAATGGAATATTATGCAATGAGGGTGTCAAACTTATGACCTGATATTTAAAATCGCTTGTTCTCCTAACATTGGCAAGTGGACAACACTAACAAGCGACAATCACATCTCTTATCAAGGCCTGGAAACTGTTAGAAGCCATTCACTCAATTACATTAACCATCAGAGGCCAACGACATTAATGCCTCCTCATTAAAACGTCAGTCGAATCTTTAAGACATATGAAAAGGAAACAATAAACATTGGAGGAACTTTGTAACAAATGTAGACCATTGAGCCCTTCGATGCTGTTCCAACATTTAAAGAAACCATGGCTGATCGGAGGCCAAAATCCATTTTCCGACCTTTTGTCTTTTGTTGTTGGAAGTGCTTCTGAAAACCATCAGAGGCCAACGACATTAATGCCTCCTCATTAAAACGTCAGTCGAATCTTTAAGACATATGAAAATGCAACAATAAACATTGGAGGAACTTTGTAACAAATGTAGACCATTGAGCCCTTCGATGCCGTTCCAACGTTTAAACAAACCATGGCTGATCGGAGGCCAAAATCCATTTTCCGACCTTTTGTCTTTTGTTGTTGGAAGTGCTTCTGAACATTCATCTTGAATGGTCTAGCCCTAATTTTAGATTATGAGCACTATCAACACATAAATATTTTTGTGAACAGCCAAACATGCTGACTAAATGCAAAATAGAGTCTGAGGTGTACAAAAATGTAGGATTCCGAAAAATATTCCTTCACACTGTCAGGGTTCGCAGGGGCAGGAACCCACATAACCTACAAAAGTATTCAGATGTGAACATTTGATGTAAAGGCAAAAGAAAGTGCTGGAAAATGGGACGAGGATCTGCAAGCCGTTGATTCTGACAAGAGCACTCTACAGGCATCCTTGGTGGTCTATTGGTTCGGATTTTGCACTTTTACCACCGCGTCCCGTCTTCCATTCCCTGCCAGTGAATGAGAACTTTATTGTTCCTGACAATGCCAACAGCAAACGCACAGCATCTGTGACAGGATTCCTTGCAAAGCCTCGGATCCATTAACCGCCCCGAGATCATCAGAGTCAATGTACTGGTCTCAGATAGAAGGGGCAGCTGCTTGGATAATCCCTGCTCCGTCGGTCAGGTCCGCCATAATTCTCCTCAGATTCCGCTAACCAGTGAATTTCTGAGTATTGTAAATCCTAAAATTGGGTATTCGTTTCGCTTCATTGTCATTCCCTGCAGCCACATTAATTGGGTGGCTGGGATTGGAAAGTTGTGCGTGAGCAGCATTTGGGAATAATCCAGTCAGTGGTTATGCAACAGTGGGGAGAGGGGTGGCCTGCAGTGTGAGTAACGATCTTAATCGTTCGGCGAAGTGATTGGAAGCTGAGAATGGCAGAACCATGGCGTAATGGTGAAACCACACCCACTCCTTCACCTTCCGTTAGATTTAACTGGTACATTCTCTCTCACCATGACTTCGCCATTCTCCCACTCCAGTGGGATATCCCTCAGAACTAAACTCCTGACAGTGCGGCTCTCCCTCAGAACTAAACTCCTGACAGTGCGGCCCTCCCTCAGAACTAAACTCCTGACACTGCGGCTCACCCTCAGAACTAAACTCCTGACACTGCTGCCCTCCCTCAGTACTAAACACCTGACAGTGCGGCCCTCCCTCAGTACTAAACCCCTGACAGTGCGGCCCTCCATCAGAACTAAACTGCTGACACTGCTGCCCTCCCTCAGAACTAAACGCCTGACAGTGCGGCCCTCCCTCAGTACTAAACCCCTGACAGTGCGGCCCTCCATCAGAACTAAACTGCTGACAGTGCGGCCCTCCCTCAGAACTAAACTCATGACACTGCGGCCCTCCCTCAGAACTAAACTGCTGACACTGTGGCACTCCCTCAGAACTAAACCCCTGACAGGGCGGCCCACCCTAAGAACAAAATTCCTGACAGTGTGGCCCTCCCTCAGAACTAAACTCCTGACAGTGCGGCCCACACTCAGAACTAAATTCCTGAAAGCGTAGCCCTCCCTCAGAACTAAACTCCTTCCAGTGCGGTTCTCCCTCAATACTAAACTCCTGCCGGTGTGGCCCTCCCTCTGAAGTAAACTCCTGACAGTGCGGCCCTCCCTCAGAACTAAATCCCTGACAGTGCGGCCCACCCTCAGAGCTAAACTCCTGACAGTGTGGCCCTCCCTCAGAACTAAACTCCTGAAAGTGTGGCCCTCACTTAGAACTAAACTCCTGACAGTGCGGCCAACACTCAGAACTAAACTCCTGACAGTGTGGCCCACATTCAGAACTAAACTCCTGAAAGCGTAGCCCTCCCTCAGAACTAAACTCCTGACAGTGCGGTTCTCCCTCAATACTAAAATCCTGCCGGTGTGGCCCTCCCTCAGAACTAAACTCCTGACAGTGCGGCTCTCTCTCAGAACTAAACCCCTGACAGTGCGGCCCACCCTCAGAACTAAACTCCTGAAAGTGTGGCCCTCACTTAGAACTAAACTCCTGACGGTATGGCCCTTCCTCAATACTAAACTCCTGACACTGCGGCCCACCCTCACAACTAAACTGCTGACAGTCTGGCCCTCCCTCAGAACTAAACCCTTGACAGGGTGGCCCACCCTCAGAACTAAACTCCTGACAGTGTGGCCCTCCCTCAGAACTAAACCCCTGACAGTGCGGCCCACCCTCAGAACTAAACTCCTGACAGTGTGGCCCTCCCTCAGAACTAAACTCCTGACAGTGCGGCTCTC
>NW_025197714.1:4513-5249 GCF_004010195.1 Chiloscyllium plagiosum
GGTGGCCCTGGGGAGAGTTGGGAAGGAAATAGAGGGGTCCCTGGGGAGGGTGGGGGTCCCTGGGGACGTGGTGAGAGGTAAGAGAGGGGGGATTTCACTGGGTCACAGCCTTTTTTCATTGAGATTTCAGAGGGTATGGGGGCCAGGGAATCCAGGTTCTGAACCTTGCCACCTAGGATTGTTACTTTGCAGTGCTCCATTTTCCTGCCCGCTCCCCATAGACTGACGTTTAAAGGTTGAAGAGCTATCAGCTTGAATTTACTCATGTCTCAGCATCCACCATGCTCTGGGGTAGTAATTCAGATTTGTGACCCTTTGAGCGCAGTAATTTTTTCTCATCTCAGTTTTAAGATAAGGGGTTGCAGATTTAAAACAATGACTGTTTGCTCCAACTGCTTTGGGGCGGCATGATGGCAGTGGTTAGCACTGCTGTCTCTCTGCCAGGGATCCCAGTTCAGTCCCAGCCTGGGTGACTGTGTGGAGTTTACATGTTGTACCTGTATCTGTATATGTTTCTGCAGGGTGCTCTGGTTTCCTCCCTCTATCCAAAGGTTAGTTTAGCAGATTAGGTGGGTTAACCATGCCCTGTAATGATGAGGGACGTGCAGGCATGGTGGATTAGCCATGATAAATTTGCGGTTGCAAGGATAGGGTAGGGGGAGGGGTCTGGATCTGGATGGGATGTTCTTTAGAGGGTTGTTGCAGGCTGAATGGCCTATTTCCGCGTTGTAGGAAT
>NW_025197715.1:0-296 GCF_004010195.1 Chiloscyllium plagiosum
TGTGAGTGGTCAGGAAATGGTGAGGAGATGTCACCTGGGAGGGGTGCCCCTGGTAGTTTTCACATGTCTATTCCACAAAAGGAAACGATGGAATTAAATGCAAGGGGATCTGGCTTGGTACCAATCTTGTCCATTCTCACAGTGGGTGTGTTGTAGGTCAGAGTGCCATTGCATGGAGACAGTTTAGAGCAGTTTTGAGCTATGGCTCCACTAAGGAATAATTGATCTCTTACAACTGGAATGTAGTCATGATTCGGAGATGCCGGTGTTGGACTGGGGTGTACAAAGTTTAAAAA
>NW_025197715.1:2449-5250 GCF_004010195.1 Chiloscyllium plagiosum
GGGACAGTGTTTGATGGGGGGACAGTGGTTTGATGGGGGGACAGTGTTTGATGGGGGGACAGTGTTTGATGGGGACAGGGTTTGATGGGGGTCAGTGGTTTGATGGGGGACAGTGGTTTGATGGGGGACAGTGGTTTGATGGGGGGACAGTGTTTGATGGGGGACAGTGGTGTTAATAACTCACTCTCCAGGTCAGAGCTGTCACTGTTAGTCAGGGACAGACCCTCTGGGGATGAGCAGACACAAACTGACGAACCGTTCTGGGGGTGTACTTGGGAATTCTTGCTTTTTGTGTTTTAAAATTTGTTTTAAGTGCTGCCCAGGTCAGCTCCTTCCAGCTGAGTACAGTAGGAAGGGGGCTCCTGCTGGAATCTTCAGTAAATTCCCATCTTACATTGTCAGCTTTCTCATTGTCACCTCAGTGGTTTATTTATGATACACTGTCCCCTCCTAGTGGCTGACTCTGTCATAGCAAGTAGTCATGATTTGGAGATGCCGGTGTTGGACTGGGGTGTACAAAGTTACAAATCACACAACACCAGGTTATAGTCCAACAGGTTTAATTGGAAGCACACTAGCTTTCGGAGCGACGCTCCTTCATCAGGTGATTGTCAGGTGATGTCAGATCCTGGGAGGGACATCTGAGCAAGGAGGATGGGTGGGAAAAGCCGGAACTGATTTTCTGGTTGGGAGGAGGTTTGATCATGAGGGGTTTTTTTAGATTAGATTAGATTACTTACAGTGTGGAAACAGGCCCTTCGGCCCAACAAGTCCACACCGACCCGCCAAAGCGCAACCCACCCATACCCCTACCTTTACCCCTTACCTAACACTACGGGCAATTTAGCATGGCCAATTCACCTGACCTGCACATCTTTGGACTGTGGGAGGAAACCGGAGCACCCGGAGGAAACCCACGCAGACACGGGGAGAATGTGCAAACTCCACACAGTCAGGCGCCTGAGGCTGGAATTGAACCCGGGTCTCTGGCGCTGAGAGGCAGCAGTGCTGACCACTGTGCCACCGTGCTGCCCACAAGGCTTGAATAGGGAGAGAAAGTAGGCTCATTGGTTAAAGGGAGATGAACCAGAGAACAGCAATTTAAGGCAATTGGCCAAAGAATCAACAGTGACATGCGAAAAAATACATGATATTGTGAAGTCAGTGGTTAGGATCTGGATATGCTGCTCAACAATGTGATGGAGTCAGACCAACTGGTGTCTTCCAGAGTGATTAGTGCAGCCCATAAAGAACATGAATTTGTGGGTGATGTGGAAAACTGCAACAGTTCAAGAAGGCAGCTCACCACCACCTTCTCAAGGACAACTCAGGCTGGGCAATAAACACTGGCCAGTCAGCAACATCCACATCCCACAAATACATAAATAAGCAGCTCAGTAACTTTTACAGAGCTCCAGGATGGAGGAATTACTGTTAATACTCTGTATCCAAAATGACAAGCTTGCTATCCATTCACCATCCAGTTGTGGTGTCCTTATCTCAGGAAAAATATTATTGCATTAGTAGAAGTTTCTTATTGGCACAGCATATTGTTCTAGATTTCAACAGATTATGAGGTAGGGTAAGTGTTTCTGGGTGTTTGGTTTAACTAACAGAGGGGTTCACTGCCATGTTGTAACAGTTATCAGAAATCTATACATTTCTACCTTCAACATATACAAAGACTGAACCTCCAGGGCCCTCTGTATTCGAGAATTCCAAACGTTCATAACCTTCTGAGTTAAAAAAAAGTTCATCTTTATCTCAGACCTGAGTGACATTCCCTTCTTATTAGAAACTGCCCCCTTATTCTCGACTTCCCAAACAGGGAAGCATTTTACCTTCACCTACCCTGTCTAACCTTTTGAATAGTTTATAAACCTCACTGAGATCATCTCTTCTTCAAAACTCCACCGAATTCAGGCCCAGTTTACCCCAATTTCTCTTCAGAGGACAGTCCTGCCATCCCAGAAGCAAGTTTGACGAATCCTCATTGTAAATCTTTTCTAAACCCTTTCAAACTTCACAACATCCTTCCTTCACTCTCTCTTAAATGTACAGTACACACCTTCTACCTCATCACAATACTGATGGCATCCAGGTTTATGGGAATGAGCTGGTAGTGAAGTATTTGATCAGCCATTGGATAATAGGAGAGGCACAACTGGCTGAATGGCCTCTTCCTGATCATATGATCCTGCATCAGGTGCCATTTTGGTTATACCAAGCAGGAGATGTTTTTGCCCAGATCATAGGCTGTTGCTAGGTCATTCATGTCTCCAGTTAAGGGCCCTAACACCCTTGCTCATAGCTTTGATTTCTGCCTGAGGCACCCATTCCCCTCCAAGAGAAACAATACCAAGCCTCACGGTGAAATGTTCAGAAATCACCTGACCCAGTATCCCCTGCTCAAGCCCACTACCTTCTCTCCCAAAGCTAAGGTCCATCCCCATTTCAGAATCTCCAAACACATTATCAGTTCCAGGATTTCCTTACACAATTTCAAACCCCTCTATCTCCCATGCATCAATCTCCCAAGGCCCACATTTAAACGTGGAGATTCCTGCAGCGAAACACGAATTCTAACCACACATCTGCATGATGCCAAGGTCTGAGAGCCAGACTCCATTTCCTCAGGATATACACTGGGGAACTGAGGAACAGAACTGCTCAGTGTCTGCCTATTCCCTTTGATTCAGTCAATGAGTCTCTCACTCTCAGACACTGACCCCCAGGCCCTGACCCCCAGACACTAACCTCTGGGCACCGACCCCTGGGCCCTGACACCCGGACACTGACTC
>NW_025197716.1:0-848 GCF_004010195.1 Chiloscyllium plagiosum
CAGGGCTCACAGCTCACACTGTTCCCGGACACACAGCTCACACTGTTCCAGGACTCACAGCTCACACTGTTCCTGGACACACAGCTCACAGTGTTCCAGGACTCACAGCTCACACTGTTCCAGGACTCACAGCTCACACTGTCCCAGGACTCACTACTCACACTGTTCCAGGGCTCACAGTCCACACTGTTTACGGACACACATCCCACACTGTTCCCGGACTCACAGCTCACTGTTCCCGGACTCATAGCTCACACTAATCCCGGATTCACAGCTCCCGCTTTTCCAGGACTCACAGCTCACACTGTTCCAGGGCTCACAGTGCACACTGTTCCAGGGCTCACAGCCCACACTGTTCCCGGGCTCACAGCCCACACTGTTCCAGGGCTCACAGTCCACACTGTTCAAGGGCTCACAGTCCACACTGTTCCAGGGCTCACAGTCCACACTGTTCCAGGGCTCACAGCTTGCACTGTTCCAGGGCTCACGGCTCACACAGTTCCCGGACTCACAGCTCATACTTTTCCCGGACTCACAGCCCACAATGTTACAAGGATCACAGCTCACACTGTTCTAGGGCTCACAGCTCATACTGTTGCCGGACTCAGAGCTCACACTGTTAACAGAATCACAGCCCACACTGTTCCAGGGCTCACGGCTCACACTGTTCCAGGGCTCACAGTCCACACTGTTCCAGGTCTAACGGATCACACTGTTCCCGGGCTCACAGCTCATACTGTTCCAGGGCTCACAATCCACATTGTTCCAGGGCTCACAGCCCACACTGCTCCAGGGCTCACAGCCCACACTGTTCCAGGGCTCACAGCCCACACTGTTCCAGGGCTCAC
>NW_025197716.1:868-1054 GCF_004010195.1 Chiloscyllium plagiosum
GGCTCACAGCTCGCACTGTTCCTGGACTCAAAGTTCACACTGTTCACGGACTCACAGCTCACGCTGTTTAAGGGCTCACAGCTCACACTGTTTATGGACCCACATCCCACACTGTTCCTTGACTCACAGCTCACACTAATCCCGGATTCACAGTTCACACTGTTCCCGGACTCACAGCTCACACTA
>NW_025197716.1:1808-5250 GCF_004010195.1 Chiloscyllium plagiosum
GACCCACAGCAACACTGTAACTGGACCCACAGCCCACACTGATCCATGGCCCACAGCCCACACTGTTTCCGGACACAGAGTTAACACTGTTACGAGATTCATAGCCCACACTGTTCCAGTACTTACAGCTCACACTGTTCCAGGACTCACAGCCCTGACACTGTTCCAGGGCTCACAGCCCACACTGTTCCAAGATCAAAGCACACACTGTTCGCAGACTCACAGCTCACACTGTTCCAAGGCTCACAGC
Organism: Chiloscyllium plagiosum; assembly: GCF_004010195.1. Taxonomy (NCBI): domain Eukaryota; kingdom Metazoa; phylum Chordata; class Chondrichthyes; order Orectolobiformes; family Hemiscylliidae; genus Chiloscyllium; species Chiloscyllium plagiosum. The sequence goes on from NW_025197716.1 coordinate 2,059, forward strand.
TCACACTGTTCCTGCGCTCACAGCTCACACTGTTCCCGGACTCATAGCTCACACTGTTCCAGGACTCACAGCTCACACTGTTCCAAGACTCACAGCTCACACTGTTCCAGGACACACAGCTCACACTTCTCGCGGACTCACAGCTCACACTGTTCCAGGGCTCACAGCTCACACTGTTCCAGGACTCACAGCTCACACTGTTCCCGGACTCACAGCTCACACTATTCGCGGACTCACAGCTCACTCTGTTCCCGGACCCACAGCTAACACTGTAACTGGACTCACAGCCCACACTGTTCCATGGCCCACAGCCCACACTTTTCCCGGACACAGAGTTAACACTGTTACCCGATTCACAGCCCACACTGTTGAAGGACTCACAGTTGACACTGTTCCAGGACGCACAGCTGACACTGTTCCAGGGTTCACAGCTCATACTGTTCCAGGGCTCACGGCTCACACTGTTCCCGGACTCACAGCTCACACTGTTCCAAGGATCACATACCACACTGTTCCAGGACTCACAGCCCACACTGTTCCCGGACTCACAGCTCATACTGTTCCAGCGCTCACGGCTCACACTGTTCCAGGACTCACAGCTCACACTGTTCCAAGAATCACAGCTCACACTGTTTTAGGACTCAGAGCCCACACTGTTCCAGGGCTCACAGCTCACACTGTTCCAGGGCTCACAGCTCATACTGTTCCAGGGCTCACAGCCCACACTGTTCCAGGACTCACGGCTCACACTGTTCCCAGACTCACAGCTCACACTGTTCCAGGGCTCACGGCTCACACTGTTCCAGGGGTCACAGCTCACACTGTTCCCAGACTCACAGCTCATACTGTTCCAGGGCTCACAGCCCACACTGTTCCCAGACTCACAGCTCCCACTGTTCCAGGGCTCACGGATCACACCGTTCCAGGGCTCACAGCTCACACTGTTCCCAGACTCACAGCTCATACTGTTCCAGGGCTCACAGCTCCCACTGTTCCAGGACTCACAGCTCACACTTTTCCAGGACACACAGCTCACACTTCTCGCGGACTCACAGCTCACACTGTTCCAGGGCTCACAGCTCACACTGTTCCCGGACTCACAGCTCACACTATTCCCGGACTCAAAGCTCACACTCTTCCTGGACTCACAGCTCACACTGTTCCCGAACTCACAGCTCACACTATTCCCGAACTCACAGCTCACACTATTCTGGGATTCACAGCTCACACTGTTCAAGGGCTCACATCTCACAATGTTTGCAGACTCACAGCTCACACTATTCCCGAACTCACAGCTCACACTATTCCCGAACTCACAGCCCACACTGTTCCAGGGCTCACAGCCCACACTGTTCCATTGCTCACAGCCCATACTGTTCCCGGACTCACAGCTCACACTGTTCGAGGGCTCACAGCTCACACTGTTCCAGGGCTCACAGCTCGCACTGTTCCCGGACTCACAGCTCACACTGTTCCAGGGCTCACGGCTCACTCTGTTCCTGGACACACAGCTCACACTGTTCCAGGACACATAGCTCACACTGTTCCCGGACTCACAGCTCACACTGTTCCAGCGCTCACGGCTCACACTGTTCCTGGACACACAGCTCACACTGTTCCAGGACACACAGCTCACACTGTTCCAGGACTCACAGCTCACACTATCCCAGGACTCACAGCTCACACTGTTCCAGGTCTCACAGTCCACACAGTTTACGGACCCACATCCCACACTGTTCCCGGACTCACAGCTCACACTAATCCCGGATTCACAGCTCACGCTTTTCCAGGACTCACGACTCACACTGTTCCAGGGCTCACAGTCCACACTGTTCCAGGGCTCACAGTCCACACTGTTCCAGGGCTCACTGCCCACACTGTTCCAGGTCTCACAGCTTGCACTGTTCCAGGGCTCACGGCTCACACTGTTCCCGGACTCACAGCTCATCCTGTTCCCGGACTCACAGCCCACAATTTTACAAGGATCACAGCTCATACTGTTCTAGGGCTCACAGCTCATACTGTTCCCGGACTCACAGCTCACACTGTTAACAGAATCACAGCCCACACTGTTCCAGGGCTCACGGCTCACACTGTTCCAGGGCTCACAGTCCACACTGTTCCAGGCCTTACGGATCACACTGTCCCCGCACTCAGCTCACACTGTTCCCGGACTCACAGCTCACACTGTTCCCGGACTCACAGCTCATACTGTTCCAGGGCTCACAGCCCACACTGTTCCAGGGCTCACAGCTTGCACTGTTCCAGGACTCACAGCTCGCACTGTTCCAGGGCTCACAGCTCGCACTGTTCCTGGACTCAAAGTTCACACTGTTTATGGACTCACAGCTCACGCTGTTTAAGGGCTCACAGCTCACACTGTTTATCGACCCACATCCCACACTGTTCCTTGACTCACAGCTCACACTAATCCCGGATTCACAGTTCACACTGTTCCCGGACTCACAGCTCACACTCTTCCCGGACTCAAAGCTTACACTCTTCCCGGACTCACAGCTCACACTGTTCCCGAACTCACAGCTCACACTATTCCCGGATTCACAGCTCGCACTATTTCTGGACTCACAGCTCGCACTGTTCGAGGGCTCACATCTCACAATGTTTGCGGACTCACAGCTCACACTATTCCCAAACTCACAGCTCACACTATTCCCGAACTCTCAGCTCACACTATTCCCGGATTCACAGCTCACACTGTTCCCGGGCCCACAGCTAACACTGTAACTGGACTCACAGCCCACACTGTTCCATGGCCCACAGCCCACACTGTTCCGGATACAGAGTTAACACTGTTACCTTATTCACAGCCACACTGTTCCCGGGCTCACGGCTCACACTGTTCCCGGACTCACAGCTCACACTGTTCCAAGGATCACAGCCCACACTGTTCCAGGACTCACAGCTCACACTGTTCCCGGACTCACAGCTCATACTGTTCCAGGGCTCACGGCTCACACTGTTCCCGGACAACACAGCTCACACTGTTCCAAGAATCACATCTCACACTGTTTTAGGACTCAGAGCCCACACTGCTCCAGGGCTCACAGCCCACACTGCTCCAGGGCTCACAGCACACACAATCTTCCAGGACTCACAGCTCACACTGTTCCCAGACTGACAGCTCACACTGTTCCAGGGCTCACGGCTCACACTGATCCAGGGCTCACAGCT
>NW_025197717.1:0-5250 GCF_004010195.1 Chiloscyllium plagiosum
TCAGGAGTCAGCATTCAAGTGGTTATAAAATAACATCAGGAATCAGGATTCAGCTGTTATAAAATTACATCAGGTGTCAGGATTCAGGTGGTTATACAATTCCATCAGGAATCTGGATTCAGCAGTTATAAAATTACATCAGGAGTCAGGATTCAGGTGGTTATAAAATTACATCAGGAGTCAGGATTCAAGTGGTTAAAAAATTACATCAGTAGTCAGGATTCAGCAATTATAATATTACTTCCGGAGTCAGGATCCAATTAGTTATAAATTACATCAGTAGTCAGGATTCAGCGATTATAAAATTACTTCGGGAGTCAGGATTCAGGTGGTTATAAAATTACATCAGGAGTCAGGATTCAGGTGGTTATAAAATTACATCAGGAGTCAGGATTCAGGTGGTTATAAAATTACAAATTACATCAGGAGTCAGTATCTAAGAAGTTATAAATTACATCAGGAGGCAGGATTCAGCAATTATATAATACCTTCAGTAGTCAGGATTCAGTAGTTATAAAATTACATCAGGAGTCATGACTCAGCAATTATAAAATTACATCAGGATTCAGTGGTTATAAAATTACATAAGGAGTCAGGATTCAAGTGTTAATAAAATTACATAAGGAGTCAGAATTCAAGTGGTTATGAAATTACATCAGAAGTCAGGATTCAGTGGTTAGAAAATTACATCAGGAGTCAGAATTCAAGGGGTTATGAAATTACACCAGGAGCCAGGATTCAGTGGTTATAAAATTACATAACGAGTCAGGATTCAGGGGTTATGAAATTAATTCAGGAGTCAGGATTAAGGCGTTATAAAATTAGTTCAGGAATCAGGATTCGGTGGTTATAAAGTTACATCAGGAATCACGATTAAGTTGTTATAAAATGACATCAGGAGCCAGGATTCAGTGATTATAAAATTACATCAGGAGTCAGGATTCAGTGGTTACAAAATTACATCAGGAGTCAGGATTCAGGTGGTTATAAAATTACATCAGGAATCTGGATTCAGCAATTATAATATTACTTCCGGAGTCAGGATTTAGTGGTTATAAAATTACATCAGGTGTCTGGATTCAGTGAGTATAAAATTACATCATGAGTCAGGAATCAGTGGTTACTAAATTATATCCGGACTCTGGATTCACGTCGCCATATAATTACTTCAGGAGTCAGGATTTAGTGGTTATAAAATTACATCAGGTGTCTGGATTCAGTACTGATAAAATTACATCAGGAGTCAGGATCCAATTAGTTATAAATTACATCAGTCGTCAGGATTCAGCGATTATAAAATTACTTCAGGAATCAGGATTCAAGTGGTTATAAAATTACATCAGTAGTCAGGATTCAGTGGTTACAAAATTACATCAGCAGTCAGGATTCAAGTGGTAATAAAATTACATCAGCAGTCAGGATTCAGCAGTCATCAAATTACATCGGGAGTCAGGATTCAGCGATTATAAAATTATATCAGGAGTCAGGATTCAGCGATTATAAGTTTACTTTAGCAATCAGGATTCAGCGGTTATAAAATTACATCAGGAGTCAGGATTCAATGGTTATAAAATTACATCAGGTAACAGGATTCAGCGGTTATAAAATTATATCAGGGGTCAGGATTCAGTGGTCATAAAGTTACATCAGGAGTCATGATTCAGTGGCTATAAAATTACATCCGGAATCTGGATTCCGCGGTTATATAATTACATCAGGAGTCATGATTCAGCCATTATATAATTACTTTAGGAATCAGGATTCAGTGTATATAAAATTACATCAGGAGTCAGGATTCAGTGGGTATAAATTTACATCAGGAGTCAGAATTCAAGTGGTTATAAAATTATGTTAGGAGTCAGGATTCAATGGTTACAAAATTACATCAGGAGTCAGCATTCAAGTGGTTATAAAATTACATCCGGAATCTGGATTCCGCGGTTATATAATTACATCAGGAGTCAGGATTCAGCCATTATATAATTACTTTAGGAATCAGGATTCAGTGTATATAAAATTACATCAGGAGTCTGGATTCAGTGATTATAAAATTACATCAGGAGTCAGGATTCAGTGGTTATAAAATTACATCAGGAGTCAGGATTCAGCGATTATGATATTACTTCCGGAGTCAGGATTCAGTGGTTATAAAATTACATCAGGAGTCAGGAATCAGTGGTTATAAAATTACATCAGGAGTCTGGATTCAGTGAGTATAAACTTACATCAGGATTCAGGATTCAGCAATTGTGATATTACTTCCGGAGTAAGGAATCAGTGGTTATAAAATTACATCAGGAGTCAGGATTCAGCGGTTATTAAATTACAACAGGAGTCAAGATTCAGTGGTCATAAAGTTATTTCAGGAGTCAGGATTCAGTGGTTATAAAATTACATCCGGAGTCTGGATTCCGCGGTTATATGATTACATCAGGAGTCAAGATTCATCCTTTATAACATTACTTTAGGAATCAGGATTCAGTGTATATAAAATTACATCAGGAGTCAGGATTCAGCAGTTATAAAATTACATCAGTAGTCAGAATTCAAGTGGTTATAAAATTACGTTAGGAGTCAGGATTCAATAGTTACAAAGTTACATCAGGAGTCAGCATTCAAGTGGTTATAAAATTACATTCTGAGTCTGGATTCAGTAATTACAAAATTACATCAGGAGTTCGAATTCAAGTGATTATACAATTACATTAGGAGTCAGGATTCAGTGGTTACAAAATTACATCAGGAGTTAGCATTCAAGTGTATATAAAATTACATCAGGAGTCAGGATTCTGTGGTTATACAATTCCATCAGGAATCTGGATTCAGCAGTTATAAAATTACATCAGGAGTCAGGATTCAGCTGTTATAAAATTACATCAGGGGTCAGGATTCAGTGGTTATAAAATTACATCAGGAATGTGGATTCAAGTGGTTATAAAATTACTTCAGGAGTCAGGATTCAGTGGTTATGAAATTACATCAGGAGTCAGGATTCAGCAATTATGATATTACTTCCGGAGTCAGGATTCAGTGGTTATAAAATTACATTAGGAGTCTGGATTCAGTGAGTATAAAATTACATCAGCAGTCAGGAATCAGTGGTTCCAAAATTACATCAGGAGTCAGGATTCAGTGGTCATAAAATTACATCAGGAGTCAGGAATCAGCGATTAGAAATTATTTTAGGAATCAGGATTCAGTGTATATAAAATTACATCAGGAGTCAGGATTCAGCAGTTATAAAATTACATCAGGAGTCAGAATTCAAGTGGTTATAAAATTACATCAGGAGTGTGGATTCAGCGATTATAAAATTACATCAGGATTCAGGATTCAGTAGTTATAAAATTACATCAGGAGTCAGGATTCTGTGGTTATACAATTCCATGAGGATTCTGGATTAATCAGTTATAAAGTTACATCAGGAGTCAGGATTCAGCTGTTATAAAATTACATCAGGAGTCAGGATTCAACGATTATAAAATTACATCAGAAATCAGGATTCAGTGGTTATAAAATTACATCAGGAGTCAGGATTTAAATGGTTATAAAATTACATCAGGTGTCTGGATTCAATAATTATAAAATTGCATCAGGTGTCAGGATTCAGTGCTTATAAAATTACATTAGGAGTCAGGATTCAAGTGGTTTAAAAATTACATCAGGACTCTGGATTCGGTGGATATATTAATACATCAGGATTCAGGATCCAGTGGTTATGAAATAACATCAGGAATCTGGATTCAGTGGTTATAAAATTACATCAGGAGTCAAGAATCAAGTGGTTATAACATTACATCAGAAGTCAGGATTTAAGTGGTTATAAAATTACATCAGGAGTCAGGATTCAGCAATTATAAAATTACATCAGGAATCTGGATTCAGGGATTGTAAAATTACATCAGAAATCAGGATTCAGATGTTATATAATTAGGTCAGGAATCTGGAATCAGCTGTTATAAAATTACATCAGGAGTCAGGTTTCAGCAATTATAAAATTACTACAGGAATCAGTATTCAGGTGTTATAAAATGACATCATGAGTCAGGAATCAGCGATTATAAAATTGCTTCAGGAAACAGAATTCAATGGTTATAAAATTACATCAGGAGTCAGGATTCAGCTGTTATAAAATTACATCAGGAATCAGGATTCAGCGGTTTTACAGTTACATCCGGAGTCAGTTTCAGCTGTTATAAAATAAATCAGGAATCTAGATTCAGTGGTTATAAAATTACATCAGGAGTCAAGAATGAAGTGGTTATAAAATTACATCAGAAGTCAGGATTTAAGTGGTTATAAAATTACATCAGGAGTCAGGATTCAGCAATTATAAAAATACATCAGGAATCTGGAATTCAGGGATTATAAAATTACATCAGAAATCAGGATTCAGATGTTATATAATTAGGTCAGGAATCTGGAATCAGCTGTTATAAAATTACATCAGGAGTCAGGTTCCAGCAATTATAAAATTACTACAGGAATCAGTATTCAGTTGTTATAAAATTACATCATGAGTCAGGAATCAGCGATTATAAAATTGCTTCAGGAAACAGAATTCAATGGTTATACAATTACATCAGGAGTCAGGATTCAGTGGGTATAAAATTACATCAGGAATCAGGATTCAGCAATTATAAAATTACATCAGGAGTCAGGTTTCAGCAATTATAAAATTACTACAGGAATCAGTATTCAGTTGTTATAAAATTACATCATGAGTCAGGAATCAGCGATTATAAAATTGCTTCAGGAAACAGAATTCAATGGTTATACAATTACATCCGGAGTCAGTTTCAGCGGTTATAAAATAAATCAGGAATCTAGATTCAGTGGTTATAATATTACATCAGGAGTCAAGAATCAAGTGGTTATAAAATTACATCAGGAGTCAGGATTCAAGTGGTTATAAAATTACATCAGGAGTCAGGATTCAGCAATTATAAAATTACATCAGGTGTCTGGATTCAGTGATTAAAAATTTACTTCAGGAATCAGGATTCAGATGTTATAAAATTACATCAGGAGTCTGGATTCAGCGATTATAAAATTACATCAGGAATCAGGATTCAGTAGTTATAAAATTACATCAGGAGTCAGGATTCAACTGATTTTAAAATTACATCAGTAGTCAGGATTCAGTGGTTATAAAATTACATCAGGAGTCAAGAATCTAGTGGTTATAAAATTACATCAGGAGTCAGGATTCATCAATTATAAAATTACATCAGGAGTCTGGATTCAGTG
>NW_025197718.1:0-1079 GCF_004010195.1 Chiloscyllium plagiosum
TGTGTGTGAGAGATAGGGAATCCCAAAGAGTTCCCGAGAGTGTGTGAGAGATAGGGAATCCCAGAGAGTCCCCGAGTGTGTGTGAGAGACAGGGAATCCCAGAGAGTCCGCGAGTGTGTGTGAGAGATAGGGAATCTCAGAGAGTCCCCGAGTGTGTTTGAGAGATAGGGAATCCCAGAGAGTCCGCGAGTGTGTGTGAGAGAAAGTGAATCTCAGAGAGTCCCCGAGTGTGTGTGAGTGACACGGAATCCCAGAGTGTCGCCGACTGCGTGTGAGAGAATCCCAGAGCGTCTCCGAGTGTTGTGAGACTTAGGGAATCCCAGAGTGTGTGTGAGCGATATGGAATCCCGGTGCGTTTGTGTGAGATAGGGACTCCAAGAGTGTGTGTGAGACATAGGGAATCCCAAAGTGTGTGTGAGACATAGGGAATCCCAGTGTGTGTGTGTGAGATAGGGAATCTCAGAGTGTGTGTGAGACGTAGAGAATCCCAGTGTATGTTTGAGAGATAGGGAATCCCAGAGAGTCGCCGAGTGTATGTGAGAGAATCCCAGAGAGTCGCCGAGTGTGTGTGAGCGACAGGGAATCCCAGAGTGTATGTGAGAGATAGGGAATCACAGAGAGTCCCCGACTGTTTGTGAGAGATAGGGAATCACAGAGAGCCCCGACTGTGTGTGAGTGATAGGGTATCCCAGAGTGTGTTAGGGAATCCCAGAGTGTGTGTGAGAGATAGGGAATCCCAGAGAGTCCCCGTGTGTGTGTGAGACATAGGGAATCCCAGAGGACCCCCGAGTGTATGTGAGACAAATGGAATCACAGAGAATCCCCGAGTGTGTGTGAGAGATAGGGAATCCCAGAGTGTCCCCGATTGTACGTGAGAATAGGGAATCCCAGAGTGTGTGTGAGAGATTGGGAATCCCAGAGAGTCGACGAGTGTGTGTGAGCGATAGGGAATCTCAGAGATCCCCGAGTGTGTGTGAGAAACACGGAATCCCAGAGAGTCCCCGAGTGTGTGTGAGTGGTGGGGAATCCCAGAGAGTCCCCGAGTGTGAGTGAGAAATAGCGAACCCCAGAGAGTCCCC
>NW_025197718.1:1818-5014 GCF_004010195.1 Chiloscyllium plagiosum
AGATAGGGAATCACAGAGAGTCCCCGAGTGTGTGTGAGAGATAGGGAATCACAGAGAGTCCCCGACTGTGTGTGAGAGATAGGGGATCCTAGAGTGTTCGTGAGAGATAGGGAATCACAGAGAGTCGCCGTGTGTATGAGAGAATGCCAGAGAGTCCCCACGTGTGTGTGAGAGATAGGGAATTCCCGAGTGTACCAGAGTGTGCGCGAGCGATAGGGAATCCCAGAGTGATACAAAGTGTGTGTGAGAGATAGGGACTCCCAGAGTGTGTGAGGGAGTTAGGGATTCCCAGAGAGTCCCCGAGTGTGTGTGAGAGATCGGGATTCCCCGAGTGTGTGTGAGAGATAGGAAATCCCAGAGAGTCGCCGAGTGTGTGTCAGAGATAGGGAATCCCAGAGAGTCGCCGAGTGTGTGTGAGAGAATCCCAGAGAGCCCCCGAGTGTGTGTGAGACTTAGGGATTACCAGAGTGTGTGTGAGAGGTCGGGAATCCCAAAGTGAGTGTGTGAGATAGGGAATCCCAGAGTGTGTGCGAGACACAGGGAATCGCAGAGTGTGTGTGAGAGATATGAAATCCCAGAGTATGTGTGAGATATAGGGAATCCCAGTGTGTGCGTGTGAGATAGGGAATCCCAGAGTGTGTGTGACAGATAGGGAATTATCGAGAGTCCCCGAGTGTGTGTGAGAGATAGGGAATCGCAGAGCGTGTGTGTTAGATAAGGAATCCCAGAGTGTCGACAAGTGTGTGTGAGAGATAGCGAATCCCAGAATGCGTGTGAGAGAGAGGGAATCACAGAGAATCCCCGACTGTGTGTGAGAGATTGAGTATTCCAGAGTGTGTGTGAGACATAGGGTATCCCAGAGTGTGTGTGAGTGATAGAGATTACCAGAGATTCCAAGAGTGTGTGTGAGAAATTGGGAATCCCATAGTATTTGTGAGAGATTGGGAGTCCCAGAGTGTGTGTGAGAGATTCGGAATCCCAGAGTGTGTGTGAGAGATGGCGAATCCGCGAGTGTGTGCGAGATAGGGAATCTACGAGTGTGTCTGAGAGATAGGGAATCCCAGAGAGTCGCCGGGTGTGTGTGAGAGAATCCCAGAGAGTCCCCGAGTGTGTGTGAGAGAATCCCAGAGAGTCCCCGAGTGTGTGTGAGAGATAGGGAATCCCAGAGAGTCTCCGAGTGTGTCTGAGAGATAGGGAATCCCAGAGAGTCTCCGAATGTGTGTGAGAGATAATGAATCCCAGAGTGTGCGTGAGCGATCAGGAATCCCAAAGTGTGTGCGAGATAGGTAATCCCAGAGTGTCTCCGAGTGAGTGTGAGAGATATGGACTCCCAGAGACTCGCCGAGTGTGTGTCAGAGATAGGGAATCGCAGAGAGTCGCCGAGTGTGTGTGAGAGAATCCCAGAGAGCCCCGGAGTGTGTGTGAGACTTAGGGAATCCCAGAGTGTGTGTGAGAGGTCGGGAATCCCAAAGTGAGTGTGTGAGATAGGGAATCCCAGATTGTGTGCGAGACACAGGGTATCCCAGAGTGTGTGTGAGAGATATGAAATCACAGACTGTGTGTGAGACATAGGGAATCCCAGTGTGTGTGTGTGAGATAGGGAATCCCAGAGTGTGTGTGAGACATAGGGAATAGCAGAGTGTGTGTGAGAGATAGGGAATCCCAGAGAGTCACGGAGTGTGTGTGAGAGATAGGGAATCCCAGAGCGTGTGTGAGAGATAGGGAATCACAGAGAGTCCCCGACTGTGTGTGAGAGATTGGGTATTCCAGAGTGTGTGTGAGACATAGGGTATCCCAGAGTGTGTGTGAGACATAGGGAATCCCAGAGTGTGTGTGAGAGATAGGGAATCCCAGAGATTCCCAGAGTGTTTGTGAGATATTGGGAATCCCATGGTATTTGTGAGAGATTGGGAATCCCAGAGTGTGTGTGAGAGATGCGGAATCCCAGAGTGTGTGTGAGAGAAGGCGAATCCCCGAGTGTGTACGAGATAGGGAATCTAGGAGTGTGTCTGAGAGATAGTGAATCCCAGAGAGTCGCCGAGTGTGTGTGATAGAATCCCAGAGAGTCCCCGAGTGTGTGTGAGAGAATCCAAGAGAGTCCCCGAGTGTGTGTGAGAGATAGGGAATCCCAGAGAGTCTCCGAGTGTGTGTGAGAGATAATGAATCCCAGAGTGTGCGTGAGCGATCAGGAATCCCAAAGTGTGTGCGAGATAGGTAATCCCAGAGTGTCTCCGAGTGAGTGTGAGAGATATGGACTCCCAGTGTGTGTGTGCTAGATAGGGAATCCCAGAGAGTCGACGAGTGTGTGTGAGAGATAGGGAATCCCAGAGAGTCGACGAGTGTGTGTGAGAGATAGGGAATCCCAGAGTGTGTGTGTCAGGTGGGGAATTACTGAGAGTCCGCCAGTGTGTGTGAGAGATAGGGAATCGCAGAGATTCGCCGAGTGCGTGTGAGAGATACGGAATCCCAGAGAGTTCCAGAGTGTGTGTCAGAGATAGGGAATCACAGAGAGTCCCAGAGTGTGTGTGAGAGATAGGGAATCCCAGAGAGTCCCCGAGTGTGTGTGAGAGATAGGGAATCCAAGAGAGTCCGAGTGTGTTTGAGAGATAGGGAATCCCAGAGATTCGCCGAGTGTGTGTGAGAGATACGTAATCCCAGAGAGNGAGTCCCAGAGTGTGTGTGAGAGATAGGGAATCCCAGAGAGTCCCGGAGTGTGTGTGAGAGATAGGGAATCCCAGAGAGTCCCCGAGTGTGGGTGAGAGATAGGGAATCCCAAGAGATTCCCCGAGTGTGTGTGAGAGGTCGGGAATCCCAAAGTGAGTGTGTGAGATAGGGAATCCCAGTGTGTGCGCGATACACAGGGAATCGCAGAGTGTCTGTGAGAGATTGGGTATTCCAGAGTGTGTGTGGGACATAGGGTATCCCAGAGTGTGTGTGTGACATAGGGAATCCCAGAGTCTGTGTGAGAGATAGGGAATCCCAGAGTGTGTTAGGGAATCCCAGACTGTGTGTGAGTGATAGGGATTCCCAGAGATTCCCAGAGTCTGTGTGAGAGATTGGGAATCCCTTAGTATTTGTGAGAGATTGGGAATCCCAGAGTGTGTGTGAGAGATGGCGAATCCCCGAGTGTGTGCGAGATAGGGAATCTACGAGTGTGTCTGAGAGATAGGGAATCCCAGAGAGTCCCCGGGTGTGT
>NW_025197718.1:5080-5250 GCF_004010195.1 Chiloscyllium plagiosum
GTGAGAGATAGGGAATCCCAGAGAGTCTCCGAATGTGTGTGAGAGATAATGAATCCCAGAGTGTGCGTGAGCGATCAGGAATCCCAAAGTGTGTGCGAGATAGGTAATCCCAGAGAGTCCTCGGATGTGTGTGAGAGATATGGACACCCAGAGTGTGTGTGAGAGATAGG
>NW_025197719.1:0-1468 GCF_004010195.1 Chiloscyllium plagiosum
ACCAGGGAGATGCGGGTGCATGCTGTCAGCTCTACTATAAATACTTTCCTGCCCGGAAATCGAACCTCGGCCGCGGTCGTCAGCAAGCTTTCACCTGTGCATGCAACAATGTCATTTCTTGTATCCATTGCTCCCGATGCGGTCTCCTCTACATTGGGGAGGCTGGACACTCCTCGCAGTGTCAAGTCACGGCGCTTGAGGGGATATTTCCAGGACACCCGCAACAATCAACCCCATCGCTCTATGGCCCAACATTTCAACACCACCCCCCCTCCCACTCTGCCGAGGACATGCAGGTCCTGGGCCTCCTCCATCGCCGCTCCCTCCCCTCCCGATGCCTGGTGGAAGAACGCCCCATCTTCCGCCGTGGATAAATTCAAACCCAGGCCGTAAATGTGGACTTCACCAGTTTCCTCATTTCCCCTCCCCCACCTTACTTCAGTTCCAAACTTGCAGCACAGCGCTATCCTCATGACCTGTCCTACCTGCCAATCTCCCTTCCCACCTATCCGCTCCACCCTCCTCTCTGACATGTCACCTCCATCCCCACCCCCATTCACCTATTGTACTCTTTGCTACCTTCGGCCCAGCACACCCCCACCCCCAATTTATATCTCCACCCTGGAGGCGTCCTGCCTCTATTCCTGATGAAGGGCTTTTGCCCAAAACGTCGATTTTCCTGCTCCTCGGAAGCTGTCTGACCTGCTGTGCTTTTCCAGCACCACTCTGATCTAAACTCTGGTTTCCAGCATCTGCAGTCCTCACTTTTGCCTACCCAATAAACCCAGTGTGCCGATTTCACATCAACAAACTGACACAAGCAGACACAACGTGTGCAGAAACCCTAGCCACATTACTTTACATAAAAGACATCTAGGAAATGATATCCAGACAACTCAACGCTTTCAGCATCATGGTAGCCCACAAACCTACCAACACACTTAAACAGCCGCTAATGAACCTTGAATACCCTATACAAACAACCAGCAGACGAATGTTATTTACAAAATACCATACAAGGAAATATATACATGAACTCTGCCGCACAGTTCTCTGTGGCAAGAAATTCTGGGATGAGATAAGGAAGATTTGTTTCAGCTAAAACGAATCGGCACTGACTGGACAGCCATTTAAAATCAACGCTGTCAGTCCAGGATGGAAGATCCAACGGGATGAACAGATTTCTTATTTCCTGAAGATTTACAAAGCTGAGACTGGGTTTTGGTGTTTGTTCCCTTTCCACTCCCAAGAGCCGCAGTGGATTGGGCGGTGAGTTGGGGAAAGTGAAATGTGTCCATGAGCAGCGTGTGGGGCTATTTCAGCTTCCCCTCCTCTGACAGCGCTGTGACGTGACTCTGATGTTCTCAGGGACACTTACTGACGCGAGACAGTGAAAAGATTTTCATTCCTGCAGATCTGGAATTCAAACCGTATGCCGGCTTCAGGACAATGAGAACGATTAATTGGG
>NW_025197719.1:1619-3302 GCF_004010195.1 Chiloscyllium plagiosum
GTCTTCCTTTCTTTTTGACGACATTTCTCAACTGTAGTCGGCAAGGTTCACACCTGCGTGGGGAAACCGAGGTCGATCTCAAATCCATCGTATTAACCAATCGACCCACGAATAAAGAACCACACTGACAGCTTCATTTCCCTGGTCTCTCTGCCTGTGGAGCTGAGAAAGAGTGAATTATTGCTGGGTTTGTTTGAATCCAATCACTTCACAGGTTTCGAAAGGGGAACATATCTGCACATGGCGAGTCTGGTTGTTTCATCACGAAAGATAAAATAAATTTTCAGTTTAAAGCAAAAACAGAAATTCCAGGAGCAACTCCGCATCGGTGGAAAGAGAATCAGAGACAATACTTCAGAACTCTGTTTTCTCCCACAGGTACTGCCAAACCTGCTGAGTTTCTCCAGCAGCTCTTCTTTGTGTCTCGGATTCTCAGCATCCGCAGTCCTTGACGTTAGAAATTAAATCAATTCAGCCTCATGTGCAGGAATGAGAATCCTTTCAATTTCCCAAAAAATTGGCAGAGATTTCAAGGCATTTGGGAAAAAAAGTAAAAGTGACATTAGGAAGAACACTTTCTTGTCCCTGTCTGACCGTGACAAGGAGGCAGATTCAAGAACACAAAACGGAATTCGGTGGTCATGTCCAAAGTAACAATGTGGAGATTTCCAGGGAGAAGGCAAAAGAATGATACGAATAGAAACTCTCATTTACTTGCTGTGTAGAACCAGCAGAGCTGAGGTGGGCCTCCAAATGCGCTGTGACACGTGTTGTGATTCAGAGTGAACTCACAGTTCAATCAACGAAAGGTGGGAATTTAGAGAAAGTTTATATTTACACAATCTCCTCACGTCAACGCAACAACAAAATGGTTTAATTATCCGCCAGTGGAGAGAACCCTGTTCCTGGAGATGGGACAAAGAGCTGGCTCAGGGATATCAGTCCACATTGCTCTCTTTGCCACCAGTTCAGAGGGAGAACATTGGAGGGACAAAGGAGTGAATAACGATCTGTGTCGGAGGGTGACTGTTCATGGAGACTATTCCTGGCTAACAATAAGTCGTGTGTAACAGCAGACGATGTGATAACAAGGTC
Organism: Chiloscyllium plagiosum; assembly: GCF_004010195.1. NCBI lineage: Eukaryota > Metazoa > Chordata > Chondrichthyes > Orectolobiformes > Hemiscylliidae > Chiloscyllium > Chiloscyllium plagiosum. Next base: position 2,715 of record NW_025197719.1, read on the forward strand.
TCGTGTGGACGTGGTAGGGGTCAAGGGCATGGGGGTGTTCGGGTCCAAATAATATTAAACTCGATATTGAAGACTGGAGGGCTGTAGGATTCCAAATGGAAAATGAGGCGTTGGTCTTCCATCTGGAGCTGAGCTTTGCTGGAACACTGCTGCATGCCTGAGACAGAGATGTTGGCCAGGGAACAGGGTGGCGTGTTGAAGAGACAGGCAACCAAAACCTCATCGCCTCTGGGTGGGCTCGAGCCACCAACGTTTCGGTTAACAGCCGAACCCGCTGACCAATTGTGCCACAGAGAAAGGCAAGGGCATGGGCTGCGCCATCGCTTAGGGGAGGCTATTAGTGAATTCATAATTCAGCCTCCCCGCCGAGAATTACAATTGTCATCTATCAGTTTTACTTTTCCAGAATAAAGTCTGGGAGATTTATTGTGGAGACACCGGGGACAGTCTGATCCAACCCTCTGCAGACGCATCCATGTCACGAGGAACTAGCTTTCTTACTCCGGGGCCGTCGCCCTTCGAGCCTTTCCGTGTTTTGCCAGTTCCTGAGTTCTCTCATTGGCTCGGAGGCGAGAAGGTGTTTGAATT
>NW_025197719.1:3973-5251 GCF_004010195.1 Chiloscyllium plagiosum
GGCTTTTCCTGTCCGCGCCATAGTCCCAACGTATCCTGTACCCCTGGATTTGATCAGTACAGAGGAGGCTGATTGGAGATCGAACTGAACTACACACATTGATGAGGGCTAGAGCGGGTGGGAAGGATCCATTCCCATGCGTAGAGAGATTAATAATCAGGGCCTAAAATAAGGAGCCACTTCAAGAAATTTGGGGTTCATTCAGCAAAGCTAATGTAGAACTGTTCACAGAAAATTGTGATGAAAGTCTCTCGAGTTATTTTGATGAGAAGTGTTGATGATGCTAATACAATCGGTAGGATGAACGTAGATTGGTAAATGTATTTGGTGACAGTTCTGTTCTAGCCCTGTGAGCGAAACCTGGATGTGAAGGAATAAAAGGGACATTAACAACATCGATCTGAAATTGGATACGTGACAAGAAACAGAGCCATCATGAACAGTTGGCTTTTGAACTGGAGAAGGTTTCTCGTGAAATTAGCTTGAGGCTTGAGGTATGCAAGGTCAAGATAATTTAGGTAAAACACGGAAACGCTATCCTCATTAGCAGACAGTGAAAAGATTACAAGACGCAAATTAAACATTTTCTACAAGTGATACAGGGGACTGGGAAGATAAGTATTATAAACTGTGAACAACAAAGTTCTGGAGCACAACACTTACATTCAAAGACCGAAAACATCCAGGTCCTGATTAATCAGATTGCATTGTGGTGCTTTTCTGCAAAACATCCACTTGCAATGTCCTACAAAAGAGTGACAAAACCCTTCCCTCTCAGCCAAGGATAGAAAATCCGAAGGGATGAACGTTTGCTGATTTTCTGAAGATTCACAAAGCTAAGACTGGTTTTTGGTGATTGTTTCCTTTCCACTCCCAGGAGCCGCAGTGGTTGAGGCGGTGAGTTGGGGAAAGTAAAATGTGCCCGTGAGAAGCGTGTGGGGCTATTTCAGCTTCCCCTCATCTGACAGCGCTGTGGCTTGACTCCGATGTTCTCAGAGACATTAACTGACGCGAGACAGTGAAAAGATTCCCATTCCCGCAGATCGGGAATTCAAACCGTATGCCGGCTTCAGGAGAATGAGAAAGATTAATTGGGGTGTGTGAAGAAGCTGTGAGCTGCATTTCAAACAGGTGGGTGGAGTCAGATGCGTCATCCATTGCACCCAAGCCCTGTGCGTATCTTACGGCACCCTGCTGCAGAGTTCTGACGTTAACACGGACATGGGCAGCAATGGGAACCTTCACAAGGTGAACAACCAAAGATAATCATCGTCACTG
>NW_025197720.1:0-5251 GCF_004010195.1 Chiloscyllium plagiosum
AGAGAAAACAACTCTGTTTGTCCAAGCTCTAAGTCTCCATCCTAGCTCCCTGAATTTCTGCCTCAAGTCCCCATCTCTCTTCCGACCTGTGTCGCTGGTGCCAATGTGGACCATGACTTGGGGCTGCTCTCCCTCCCCCCGAAGGATCCCAAAAACACGATCAGAGACTGTATCTTTGAGAGAGTTAATTGCTCGCAGAACTACCTAATACAGCACCAAGGTACCTTTGTAGCATTGGGTCAAACTTCTAGATTAGTTAGGTTACCTGGAGATGACAAAACAAATTCAAATTCGGCCAATCCTTTGAAATCATGCCCCAAAATACCAATCTCCAATCAAGTTTGCATTAGCGTTTTGACAATATTAGCACAAATGAAACGATCCAATGCTTCAGAATATAAAACCCGAAAAAAATTGAACATTTGGAGGAGAACTGCCAAGTCACCAACATACGCAGACTGCCCGGAGAATAACCCTCTTAAAGGTACATTAGCCCTTATAACCTTCATAACACCTCCCCACTGAAGAAAACAAATGAAAAAGTGGCTTTTTTTTCTATTCTTTGAACCAATTACCTTAACATACAGATAAGGTTAATCGAAGTTCACCCTCACTTCCTCCTGAGGTTTGGTTGCTGTTTTGATAACAATTCAACTGTGACCAACCAATTTAGACCAAACACTCAGCCCTTCAAAGCCAATCGAATTTCAAATCTGATGATATTGACAGCCTGAAACCAATCCAACGATAGGAATTTCAGGGGAAATCCAGGGTATAAAAACAATTGTTTTTGAACATCGAGGAGAAAGTGAACCAACAGCATTGAACAGCTCTGAAAGAAATCTCAGAACGCACCCATTATTAAAGGTACAAAGACATTTTATACAAAGATGCTCTCAGTCAAAACAGCTCAGGGGGAAACAGCAGGATTAAAAGGATGGAAGTAAACAGCACATTCAGAAGAGCAGAAGGAAAGCAGCATACGCTACTGTATGGACTTTGAGAGATGGAATTAATTTAATGTTTCGTAATTGTGTTATTGAAGCAGCATTTTAATTGGATTGGGGTCAGATAGGGAAAAGGGCATTGGGTTTGTTCATCGTTTTAGTTTCGTGTTCACTACTGAGTTAGAAGAATGAATGGTAATGTTTTTCTTTACAGAGTGGAAATCAGGGGGTTTCTTTCACTCAGATGTGGTGAAAGAGGCAAAGCTGGTGGGATTAGTGGAAGTAGGAAAGGGAACCTCAATAGAGGTCAAGGAGCTGCAGGAGAGTGCACAGAATATGCAGGGACTACGTGTTGAGTTAGTGCCTGATCTCAATGAAGTCTTCACCTCTGTGGGTAACGTTTACTCAGGAACAACTGGGGGAGAAAGGAAAGAAGCTGCAATTTCAAGAGATACAGGATCTGGTGAGTGTCTAATACTCAGAGATGAAAGTATTTGCACTCGTTCTGAACAGTTTTCTGCAAGAGTGGTAATTTGTGGAATCGATGGACTGAAAATTTGCATTCCTCTGTCTACGATCAGGTTGGAGAGCCAAATCAGGTTTGGGGAAGTGATAGCGAGAGTTACTGACAGATTGTTACTTCCAGGAATACAGTTTGTTCTTGGAAATAACCTAGTAGGATCCAAGGTGGGAGTGATACCCCTTGTGTGCAGACGCTGAAGGAGGCCAGGGAACTGAGGTCTTTAAAAAATATACCTTGGATTTTTTTTTCCAGACTGCGGAATAAAAAAGATAAGTTACAGCAAGAAGGAAGCACTAAAGAGAAAGATGAAGGAGTTGAGGTTCAGTTAGCTGACACCCTGTTTGATGTAATGGTTCAGGGAAACCCTGAACAAACAGAGGGTCAGGCAGAGGTGTTTTATCCTGAAAGACTAATGAAAGATGTCATGATAAAATATCTATATCATGATGCATACTCAGTAATGGAATCAGAATGTATTCCTGAGGGTTATTCTCTTAAGGAGAGAATCCAAAGGCGAAAATGGAGACCATGGCAGGTTGGTGCAGCGGAGTAGTGGGGAAGTGCACCAGATTGCGTTGCCAGTTGCATAGAGACAGGAAGTGCTTTGGCTAGCACATGAATTACTTGTAGGAGGTCACCTAGGTGTGAGGAAGATTCAGGCTCAGATACAAAACCATGTCTATTGGCCTGGACAGCATAAGCATGTGAGGTAAAAACAATGACTCCCCTCCCTAAAATTAAAAGTGGGAACCAATATTTGTTGACCAAAATGGATGTGTCTGCCAGCTTTCTGGAGGCAATTCCATTATGGAGTGTTCAGGTTAAAAGGATGGTGAAGGAGTTGGTAGCTTTCTTTACCTGGTATGGGCTACCCAGGGAGATTCACTCAGACTAAGGGTCTAACATTCCTGCTAAACTATTTGTGGAAGTCTTGGATAGTTTGGCACACAGCACTTTAAATCAAGTGTAGACCATCCTGCATCCCAGGGAGCATTGGAAAGGTAGCATCAGACCCTGAAGCCCATGTTAAGAACTTACAACCAGGATTACCTGAATGATTGGACTAAAGGTATCCCATTCCTTTTGTTTGCCATTCGAGATGCCCAAATGAATCAACTCAGTCTTGATGCAGGAAAATGAAGATGGAATTGAACAGCCAATTGTCTGTTTTTCGAAGAAACTCAATATCCAACAGAGAGAATGTTCCACCATTGAGAAAGATTTATTGAGTTTGAATTTACAACATTTTAATATTTTTGTGATGAATAATATTTCAGAGATGGTTGTGTATAAGGATCACAACTTTCTTATATTTTTGGAAAGATTTAAAAGATAAAAATATGAGACTATTTCATTAGAGTCTTATGTCACAGACTGTTAGTTAATAAATGATACATGTTGCGGCTCATACAATGTTATTGCAGACGTGTTATCACAGAATTAAAAGAAAATGGAAAGATAAGGTTGGACTACATCAATTTCAATGTTACATAAGTGCCCGGATGTAATATGAGGGGAATAATTTATATTAATTGCATATGTATTTAATATATGGTCATTTTAAGATAGAAAGTGTTTTCTGCATTTAGATCACAGCCACCGTTGCCAGTATAGAGAGCAGCTGGGAGACAGACTGTTCCTAAATAGATAGATATGGCAGTTGGCTCTTCAACTGATACCTGAGTTTTTGTTGCTGTTTTGTCAACAATTCAAATGCAACCATTAATTTTACTTATGCCCAGGATACCAAAACCCAACTGAATTTGAATTTATTGTATTGACAATATCGTACCAATGAGAGGGTACAATGTTGGGGAATATAAAATCCGAGGGGATTTGAAAATTGGTCAGAGGAACAGCCATAGAGTCAAAGAGCAAGTGACATCTGAAGAAAAAAGACGTTGCTTTCAATGAAATCTCAGAAGGGAATATTTATTAAAAGTTCCTTTTCCTGTAAAAGCAGTTAGAAGTAAGAAGATGGCCCAGGGAGAAGACCCCAGAATTGGAAGACTGGAAGGGAGACAGCTTACGGGACTGCATGGCCTTTGAGAGATTATATCAATGTAAAGTTTAATCATTTTGTTAATGGAAAAGCATAAAGTTCAGGTCAGCTAAGAGATACCGGTTAGTTCGGGGAAAGAGTATTCTATTTGTTCATAGTTTTGGTTAGTACTCACTATTAAAGTAAAACAAATTGTGACTTTGGGGCTGTGACACAGCAACATTGACAGGAACATGACTCAGCCAGAACAGAACTGCAAACAGGTTGGGAAATAAAAAGAGATGTAGCAATATTGGTGAAAGACAGTAACGTAGCCCCTGAATTAGATACACTTCCTGAATTTGAATCTGTATGGTTGGAGGTCAGAAACAGGAAGGAAGCAGTGACCTTGTTGGGTGTTTATTGTGGAGCCCCAAGTAGTGGGCAGGAAGTAGAAGAGAGCATTTCTAGGCAGATTATGGAAATTTGCAGGAGAAGATGGGTTGTGATAAACGGTGATTTCAATAACTGAGGTAGACTGGGTAAAAGATAGAACCTAGAAAAGTACAGCACAGAACAGGCCCTTCGGCCTACGATGTTGTACCGAGGATTAATCCGAGTGTAAAATAAAATAACCTTACCTACGTATCCTTCAACTCACTGCCATCCGTGTGCATGTCCAGCAAGCACTTACATGTCCTAACGACTCCACTTCCACCACCATTGCTGGCAACGCATTCCATGCATTCACAACTCTCTGTGTAAAGAACATACCTCTGACATCTCCTCTATCCCTTTCTCCTAATATCTTAAAACTATGACTCCTCGTCCAAGTCAACCCTGTCCTGGGGAAATGTCTCTGGCTATTGACTCTATCCATGCCTCTCATTACCTTGTAGACCTCGATCAGGTCAGCTCTCTTCCTGCTTCTCTCCAGAGAGAAAAGTCCAAGCTTCGTCAACCTCTCTTCATAAAGGGTGACGATGAGAGAAAACATTTAGTCCAGAAGTAGATGGCTGTGCTTCATTGTCCTCAGAGTGTTGCTTGGGTTTTGGCTTAAAATAAACATCTAGGTTTCGCTGCTTTGGCATCTTTCTTCTTTGATGAAGTTTATGCCATGAACCGCTATCCTGCTGTGTTCTGCATCGTAGTCATTGTCATCCCTAAGCTGCAGCTGTTTTTCAACTTCCCTCAGGATTGAAGACAAAAGGGAAGTGGAACGTTCTCATGGGGCTGGATCCTGGTCTTCATCGCCTTCATCTCCAGCTTCAACTTCCCCTGCAGCAACAAGTCATAGAGTCATAAAGGCATAGAGATGGAAACAGCACAGAAACAGATTCTTTGGTTCAATGCGTCCATGCTGACCAGATATACTAACCTAATCTAATCCCATTTGCCAGCACTTGGCCTCTATCCCTCTACCCTTCCTATTCATTTGTCCATCCAGATGTCTTATAAATGTTGTACCAGCCTCCATCACTTCCTCTGACAGCTCATTCCACACACGCACCACCACCATGTCAAAAGGTTGCCCCTTATGCTCCTTTTAAGTCTTTGCCCTCTCACCCTTAACCAATGCCCTTTCGTTCTGTACTCCCCCACCCCAGGTAAAAGACCTTGTATATTTATCGCATCCATGCTCCTCAAACTCTGATGTTCCAGGGAAAACAGTCCCAGCTTATTCTGCCCCGCCCTCTAGTTCAAATCCTCCAACCTTAGTGTCACAAAATCTGGTGCTTTTTCTAAAAGCTGTTCCTTTTCTCAAGAATACTGTGTCCTTGATTTTCTCAGAGGGGTGTA
>NW_025197721.1:0-2897 GCF_004010195.1 Chiloscyllium plagiosum
CCTCACTAGCTCTGCCTACCAGCTTATTCTGAATTCGCATTACCCACAAGTTATCTGACCACTCCATCTGCCAAGTTAATTTGTCCAGTTAAATAAAGAAGGCTTCAACATTTGTTCATCATATTGCTGCAATTTTAAAAACATATTTGTATACATCACTGCTATCGCTCTTCATCTCTATCCTGTTAAATTGATTTCCCAAATTCGCCACTTTTGCATTTCAAGTTCACTCTCCCTTTCTTTTTCTCTTTCTCTAATTTCTACTCTCTCTTTGCTCAGCTAAAAGCCTTCTCTCCCTTCCTGTTTGCTCTCTCTCTTTCTCTCTCTAACTCTCTTCTTTCTCTCATGGTTTTCCTTATCTTCTAACTTCATTTACCTCAATTGCAACTGAATTTTTCGAGCTCTACCCGATTTGTCTGTTTCTCTGATATACCGAAATCCTGACAAAGTACATCACAATTTCAGCTTTCCTTTCGTCCTTGATTAAAACCAATTCGAGCCCGTTTGCTAATTATAAAAATATATTCTTCGTCTCTCTTTCTTAGCTTTCTTGGCAAATTTGAGAAGCATCTTGAAACCTTCAAACATTTTTAGCAATATTGGGAGCAATTTCCTTCACTTTTGTTTAAACCAACCACAAGTATTCAAAACTAAACAATTTTTCTCAACGACACTTTGTTGAAAGGACACTAATCGGCAAATGTTTAAAGCTGCTTGGACATTTCATCGCAAAACCTGTTCAAATCTGTCCAAATCTCAAAATGAATATTTCTAACCTGCCCCAGTCAAATAGCGGTGAGTCATGCTGTTCATTAAACCAAACAGTCAGACAAGCTCAGCTCGCCTCGTAATCTGTTATCAAATGAGTGACAAAGAACCTTCAAATCACACTATTCAAAGAAAATGACTTCAATTTGTTTTAACTCTATAAGTATTAATCAATTATTCATAACTCTTAGTATCCCTTTCTCTTAACTTCTTACTATGTACCTTCAACTTCATAACAATACGGTGTTCCCATAAGACATTTATTAAAATTTCGTCAGCTTAATGTCAGAAGTACACAGCAACTGTGGCCTGCAGTGTCTTTCGTCTTCCAGCCGAACGCAACCTGGGTCACCATCTTTCTTCTTACAGGTAATATGTTTCATATGAAAAGGTACCTTTGATAGAAACTGTGTCCGAATTTATTGGATTTGTGTTGATGGCAGAGGCTTTTTCCGTAATTTTTAAAATGTCTGCATTTTAAATTTCCCAACGTCTGATTGTCTCATTGGTTAGATTTTGGCAAAATAATAAATTCAAACTCGATTGTGTTTTAGTATCCTGGAGCATAATTTAAATTGATCGTAAAATTCATAATGCAATCAAAACAGCAACCAACTCAAGTATTCACTTCACAGTGAAATGTCAGATATTTCAATTTTACAGTACACTCTGGGACTGGCATCTCATCGTATCTCACAGGTGCTTGTAAGCCCTCCGTTCAGAACAGTATTCACTCCCTCTTCAAGTTACTTCACACACTTTCAACTTCAAAATACTTGTTACTTATAAAGTGTATACAGGGGTCTCCATTTCATTTAAATATCATTTTGCAGACAGACTGACGGCATGTCGTTCGTGATTTGAACTGACTGGCGTCTCCTATCTGGGCTTTAGACAGGATTGGATGGCTCAAGCCTGGAATTTGGACGGATGTAAACAGACGTAGAGATTATTACCATAAATCTTTAAATATATCTGTGAAGTGGAAAATCCGATGAATTTCAGTTACTTGTGATTGGTTAAATTGAAAATGAGGGAAATGGTTCTGAACATTGCTAAATAGGTTGTGAGATTTGAAGATGCTTCACAAGTTTGCCACAAGAGTTTCGAACGACAGAGGAAGGGTCCGAATAATTTCAGAATTATCAAACAGTTTACAATTGAATTTTACTCAGGATAATAAGAAAACTGAAATTTTACAGAGTTGGACAAGCACTTCTGCTTCTCAGAAAAACATGCAAGTGTGGTGGAGTTAAAAATAAGCGAAATTGCAAATGAGACAACTGGAGTTGGAAGATAAAGGTGGAGAGATAAGAATGTTTTGTCTTGTAAAAGGCAAAAAGGGAGGAAAGAGAGGGATAAAAATAGAGAGCTTGAACATCCTGAGTTGCAGATTGAATACAAAACTCAACTTAAACGAATAGAGATGAAGGCAACAGAAATGTTCAGTGAGGAGGAAAGTGATAATAATTAAATCTATGATAGCCAAAGTTCGGGTAGGGAGAGATACAAATATTTCATTACATTAGCGAACTTCGATTAAAAAGATGTCAAAGGCTTTTTTTCCACTTCTTTTGAGAAATTCGCGAGGCAGATGGACAGACCAGAGACTGTGTGGGTCATGTTAATTCAGACTAAGTTGTCGGCAGTGCCATTGAGTGGCTTGCTGCGCTGTCAGATGAAATGTCAAGAGATGAAGAAGATGTTAAGCAGGTTATGTTGAGCCCCTACGAGTCGTTACCAGAAGCATATGGACAACGGTTCAGAAATGGGAAGAAGGAACTAAGTTTGAATCATGTCGAGATTGAAATTATTAAATGTCGCAACTTCGGTAAATAGTTGAGGGCATTAAAGATAGAAAAGACATACGAGTCTATTAGAGAGATTATTTTGCTTGTGGGATTAAATATTCACTTCCAGAAATGCCAAGAACTCATATAAAGGAATGGAAAATTAAAACAGTGAGAACAGCTGCAGATATGCATTAGTGAGTAAAACATAATTCGCTTCAAACAGGAAATTCAGTCCGTGGGTATAGAAATTTTGAAAGGCAGAGATCCTTCTGAGAAAAGCAACGATTGGATCACACTGGGAATAGTTTCCCACAGGTGAAAGAAAGAAACCTAAGA
>NW_025197721.1:3463-5252 GCF_004010195.1 Chiloscyllium plagiosum
CCGTGACAATAATTGAAAGAGAGGCAATCCCGGGAATACAGTTGGTTCTTGTGGAAAACAAAAACTCTCAGAAACTCCGTGTAGTGGAGAAGCCAAAGGAAAATCAGGGGAATGACGGACTTGAAGAAAGGAAAAGTGGAATGTTTCCGGACAGTGTGGTCAGAAGAACCCACAGCCATAAGTTGAGGCAATAAGGAAAACTAACGTGAGACCCAAAACCTAAACATCGAACAGTACAGCACAGTCTGGGCCTTATGGGCTTCGATTTTGCGCCGACCTGAGAAACTAATCTGAAGCCAATCTAACCTCCATCAGTCAAGGAGTAGAAGTTGAGATTCACTTAGCTGACAACTTATTTAACGAAATGATAAGGAAAGAGCCTGAACAAGGAGAGGGCAATGCAGTGGTGTTTGGTTCTGAACGATTACATGAGTTATAAGGAAAAGATGAGCCATTGCAAGATTTGCATAATAAATCCAATTTGGAAAAGAAATCTGAATGTGTTCCCAAGTGTTATAATGTCACAGATAGAATCCTAACTTAAAAGTGGAGACAACGGCAGTTTAGGGCAGAAGAGAAAGGAGTTGAAGTACATCAGATTGCCATGCCGGTAACATACAGATGTAAATATTTATAGGAGCACAGGAATTAATATTAGGAAGTCATCTCGGAGTGAGTAGATACAGGCTAAGATAAATAAAAACACTTCTATTGGTCTGTATTGCACAAAGATGCAGTTGAATTTATACAGACATGTCATATATGTCAGATCGAAACACCACATACACTAAAATAGCCATCGCCTTTAAAAATGAAACCGGACTGGTACTCCTGGCTGACGCCTACATCCGAAGGTCCACAGATTGATGCTGCTGCCCGATGTCTATAATCTGGATACTCGTGGACTGGTGCTGCTGCCTTCGACCTCATATCGGGAACACCGCACACTTGTACTACTGCCTGAGGCCTACAAATGTGCACTGCGTAGACTGAACTACTGACTGAAGTCTGCAATCCAGAACCTAGCAGACTGTTGCTGCAGTCTGACACTTATTATCTGGAACCCCACGGACTGTTCCTACTATAAAGTTTCTGTGAAGATCTACCATCTGTGTTTGGAATTGTTGGTCGGTTCACTAATCGGATTGGTTATTTTGCAAATGTTTCATCTCCCAATTGAACCTTCATTGCTGTGTTGCCTCTGGATGAAACATTGTTGTAGTGATCTGCCCTGAATTGATACAGTTCTGTCTGCCTTGGCCAGTGGTTGTATTTCCAGTTTTGTCCTGTTGTGGTCTGCAGATGGGGTTGAGGTTAATGATTTTGTTTATGGAAGGGAAACAAAGCATTTAAAATCCTTCTCTCCGGAGTCTGCAGCCTGAAATTTAATTTCAGGGAGGGCAGACAGAACCAATACCAGGGGCTGCTGGGAATGTAATCAAACCGTTATAAAGGCTGATACATTCGTTCAGCGGCTGAACCTGCCTTCCTCCTCGAATCAAAAAAAGGACTCTGGTATAATGCAGGGAATTTGGTAATTTAAGGTAAGTTGGCGAAAGAAAATCCTTTTTCGTTACTTTACTCTCAATTTAAACAAAGTTTAAGATGAGAAATAGCAGGAAATATCAGAGACGCATTATGCTCCTCTTGCTCAATGTGGCAGCTCAGGGACACAGCTGGGCTCATTTGTACATCTTGTTGGCCTTCATGACGGCTCTGGAACTGCGGATGAACTCACTTTGAAGCATACACGATGATGTAGGGGTAATGAATAGCACGTTTAGTGAAT
>NW_025197722.1:0-3450 GCF_004010195.1 Chiloscyllium plagiosum
GCCTGCAGCATATGAGATAAACAATGTTGGCTGGGTCACATGAGTACCTGCTGCACTCATGGTGGGTGGTGTCCCCACGTGTAATTGTGGTAATCGTGTCAACGTCTTTCATCATCTGCCGTGACAGAGTTGTATCGTGTTGTCCTGAAGGCCAGGCAGTTTGCTGCGAACAATTATCTGTTTAAAGTTTGGCGGTTGTTTGAAGGTGGGAAGTGGAGGCGTGGGGAAGGTCTTGGTGAGGTGCTCATCCTCATCAATAATGTGCTGCAGGCTGTGAAGAACATTGTGTAGTGTTTCGGCTCCTGAGAAGTATTGGACAACAAAGGATACGGTTTTGGTTGCAGCTCATGTCTGTCTCCCAAAGGAAGTCATTACAGTTTCTTGCTGTGACACATTAGAACTGGCAGTTGATGAGTTGAACATTGTACCCCGTTCTTATGACAGCATGCTTGTGTACTTCCAAGTGTCTGTCATGTTCCTCCTCACCAGAACAGATCCTATGTATGTGAAGGGCTTGTCCAGAAGGGGTGGCTGTTTTAATATGTTTCACTAGAGAAGTATCAGGTCAGGTTATCCATGGGTTTGCAGTTTAGAGAAGTGCTGAGATATCCATCCTTGATAGAGCTGCATGTGTTCAAAAATGAGACAGATACTAAAGAGTATTGTTGTTTCAGTGACTCCTCATCATGGGTCCAGAGGAAGAAATGTCATCAATATACCTGGTGTATAGTGTTGGTTGGAGGTCCTGTGCAGAAAAGAAGCCTTGTTCGAACCTCTGCGAAAATGTTGGCATACTGGGGTGCACATTTGGTCCCCATGGCTGTTCCATGTGTCTGGATGAAGAACTGGTTGCCAAAGGTGAATGAAGCGGATGAGTTGTAGGACAGTGCTCAGAGATTGGCAATTGTTGGTATTGAGTACTGAGGCTGTTACCGTGATGCCATTATCGTGAGGAATGCTGGTGTAGAGTACTTACACATCCACGGATTCAACTAGTCCGTGGATGCTGAACTTCTGGAAGGATTGGATCAGAAGTCTTGATGAATGCTGTCAGTTCACGTTTGTGCTGTTTGGTCAGATCAGCTGGTAGTTGCCTGTCGTGTTCCTGGTCAGTTGTTTGTACACTTCCTTGCAGAAGTCCATTCTTTCCGAATTACTCAAAACTGCAGAAATCCATGTAAGATTCTGTACCTCCCACTTTAGAAATAGAATCAGTCTGACCAAACATTGAAAAACAGACAGACTTTAATGTCTCACCTTCAATGCATTATCTGAGCTGAGATGACACCTATTGTTAAAAGCTATCTTGAGAATGTAAATTTTAAAAAGTTCTGGGATTTACAAATGAAGGAACCGAAACTAACATGGTCATCCTAAAAGATGCAAGCTCACCTGCACACTTTAGCACAGCTGATCCACCCTAAAGTGCAGCTCTTTGGACTGTGGGAGGAAGCCAGAACACCCAGAGGTAACCAACACAGATACAAGGGGGAGAACATGCCAAACTTCACACAGACAGTCACCCAAGGATGGAATCATGTTCTGCTTTGTCTTTGCAGCTTTTAACTTCTCATGCGCCCTCAGCAGAGGCTGTGTCCTGCTGACATCGTTGGACCACACCCATTGCACCTCCCTTTCCCACTTCTCCAGCCCTGAACGCATCGGTTCCTGAATCCTGGCACCAGATTCCGATACCATCTGTGCTCCTGCTGCCAACTGCAGAGAACGGAGGCAATCCCCATCACTATTCTGTCCCTTACCTCCCCCTCCTTAACGTTGTTCTTACTCCCACCACCCCATAGTTAGCTCCTCCCCTCTGCAGCCCTCTCCCAGATCCCTTTTACCTGCCTGACCCGGGCTCACACCCTCCTGACCCTGTCCACTGACCCCATCAGAAGGCTCTGTACGCAGGGAAAGACCATCTCCCAGAATAAAAAACATCTGATTAACTTTCCGCCTTGCCCTCCCAGCATGTCAGCAACCTGGCTTCCAGCTCCACCTCTCTGAGCCGAAGGTCCTCCAAGTTGTGGTTGCCCTTGATCACATCATCTAGAGCCTTCCACCTTTTGCAAATTGAAAGACAAGTCTCACCCTGCCCTCTCCAGTGTCTATTGTGTAACTGTTCAATCATTTCTAGTGGCTGAGCAGAGACTGATAGGCAAGTTTGGAACCCATGAGGATGGCCTCCACCAGGATCTTGGGTTCATGTTACCCATGGTGACCCCACTACACTGTACACATTCTGTCTCTCTGTCTCTAACACACAGCCATACATTCTCACATACACACGCAGCCACTCTCTCAGATATACGCTTTCTCTCAGATGCACAACACATGTACCCACCCACACTCTCACCCACACACACATTCTCTCACAGACTTATACTCCTGCACACTCTCACTTTACCAAGCATGCACACACGCAAACACACACTCTCTCAGCCAGATTCACGTGTATGCACACACTCACTCACTCTCATGCATGCACACATAGATAAGACCATGGGATGAATTTGCATTTGCAGAATTATGTTTGTAGATTCATTCTATTTTGCTCAAAAAGTGCACAATCTGCAGACAGTCAATCCATGTAATATTTTATAAATTCCTACTTTGGAAACAGAACCAATATGACTCAAGACAGACTTGAACCTCACATCTTTCATGCATTGTCTGAGCTGAGATGGCACCTCTTTGTAAAACCTTAAGTTATCTCGAGACTGTGACTTAAAAGAACTTTTGGGATTTACATACTAATGAACTGAAACCTGCAACCCATTCTAAAGATGAAACACTTAAGAGCAGTCGAGGTTTGTTCAATATATCATTTTGCTACAAATTCTGTGTCTTATGATCCTGCTGTACAGTTACCTGACGAAGGAGCAACACTCCGAAAGATAGTGCTTCCAAATAAACCTGTTGGACTATAACTGGATTTTTAACTATGTTTCTCGTGAAAACAGCCCACCCTCCCATTGCTGCCAGTAAACTTTACAAAGCTGAGGAAACAATGAACCATCAGTCCTGAAAAACGTACAATTCTAATAATACGAGCTACACATTGACTGCTCTTTCTGATATAAGACATTGGAAACCTCGCGCCGGAGATTGAAAGATATTAGCAGTTTTAAAAGAAAAACCTGTTGGCTCTCATAACCTTCAATGTCTGAGTCCGACGGTAAGTTCAGGTAACTTTTGTTGTGACTCAACTTTGTTGCAGCTTCAGATCGTCCCAGCAAAAAGGTGCACAAAAAGTAGCTTTTTTTTTTGAAACTCACACACACACACACACACTCCCCTGCATCCCATTTTCTTCTCTATTGGTCAGGGGAGTTGTCCCTTTGTAGTTCGATCCTTGATGCAGCCTCAGCCTGGAGGAAGTATTGCTTCACTCAGCAATTGCAACCCATAGCCTGTATGCAAGTAAGATTCCCCCCGCGCATTTGCAGA
>NW_025197722.1:3490-5253 GCF_004010195.1 Chiloscyllium plagiosum
GGCAGGTTCCTCCCCTAAAGCATGAGTGAATCAGATTGGGGTGTTTGTTCTCCAAAAATGGTTTCATAATGAGATTCTGAACTCCAGATATCTGACTGAACCCCAAATCCGCCATCTGCTATGGTGAGATTCAAACCTGGAAGTCCCCAGAACTGGGTTATTAATGCCGTCGATAATGGCACTCGGCCGAAGCTCCTTCAATCCCCCTGCGATGGGAGGTGAACTCACTGATGTCTCTGCAGGTGGGAGGAGTGGGTGAAGCCCTTTCCGCACAGAGAGCGAGTGAACGGCCTCTTTGATCCTCCAAGCTGAGTAAATGGTGTGAAGTCCCGTACTCTTCACGGTCACCGCACTGAATCTCCCTCATTCGGGTGTATCAGTATTCTTCCTGCCACACCAGTGTCCAAGCAGACAAAAGCAAACATTTCTTCTCGACTGGAATGGCTGCTGATATTCAAGTCCCAATGAATCAAATGGCTCTGTCAGAAGCTGATGTATCTTTTGGTTTCAGATTTCTTTCCCCATGTCTTCCTGCAAATAAAATCACGAAATAAGTCACGGTCAGTACAGTCAAATGAACATAACATCGGTGACAATTCCTTAGATTGCCAGATTCCTGCTGATCATATATTATCCATGACACAGAAACCTGAAAACCCTCATTCAGCCAGATAGCATTAAGTATATAAAGAGGAAAACTTCATTTAGGTGACAATGACCTGGAACAACCTTCCTACAAAGGTGCTGGAAATGGAGCTGAATGAAGGATATGAAAATGAAATGTCAAGGCTGTTTCAGGAAAGAAAGCCAGTAAAGTTGCTGAAAGACTTCCTGCTGACCTGCTAAATAAAAATGAATACAAGAAATACAGGATGTAATTCCATTACTATATTAGAAGGTGAAAAATCATAGCCGTGCAGCTTGTACAACAGCGAATATCAGATATACACCATATGAAACAATCATAAAATCCCTGCAGTGCATAAAGAGGCCATTTGGCCCATCAAGCCTACTCCGGCATTCTTTAAGATCATGGCTGATCTATCCATCATCTCAGCTCCTCTTACCTGCATTATCATGACTATCCTAAATTCACCTACCATCCAAAATCCCATCAAACTGTCTTGAATATGCCTGCTTCTATTGCTTCCTTGGGCAAAGAATTCCACAGATTCACGACTCTCCAGGAGATATAGTCCCTCCTCCTCTGCCTTAAACCTACCCCTAATCTTGTTACCTAGTCTAACCCACCAGCAGAAATGACGAGATAGGATGGGTTTGGGTGGCAAGCTGTTCGATGGGTCAGTGTGGACTTGATGGGTTGAATGGCCTCCTTCCACACTGTAGGGCTTCTATGATTTACTGCAGTTGTGTTTGCCCAGAACCACAGCTCCTAGAACCTCCCAACTTCTGCAAATTGAAAGACAGGTCCCACCCTGCCCTCTCATATGTGTGTTATCAAACTGCTTCATCGCTTCCAGTGAATACAGCCCACACCTCCCACTGCTGCCAGTAACCTTTACAATGTTGATGCAACAAGCAATACCTGCAGTACTGAAAACCGTAAGGCTTCTGATGATACCAGTTACTGATTCACCGCTCCTTCTGATGCACATCATTGGAAGTACATTGTTGGGGGCTGAAAGAAATGAGCAGTTTAAAACAAAAACCCACCTAACCCTTCACTAGGATTCCTGTTCAGGATACTTTACTTAAAACACTTCAACCCTACATTGCAACAAGTTCCACATTCCATCAAAATC
>NW_025197723.1:0-5255 GCF_004010195.1 Chiloscyllium plagiosum
CTACAACTCCTCCGACTTTCGTATCATCCGCAATAATTCGAATTTAACTGATCGGTTTTAAATTATGCCCCGGGATACTAAAACCCACTCGAGCGTGAATTCATCGTTTTGGCAACATCGGACCAATGACAGGGAACGGTGTCGGGGGGTATAAAAAAAACGCGGGCGTTTTAAAAATTTGGTCTGAGAGCAATTGCGGCGATCAGCCGCACAACTGCTCACCTGACATCTCACTCTCAAAGGAAGAAGGGTACCCTTTCCCTGTAAGTGCAGTGAAAAGAAAGATAACGACCCAGGGAGATCATCAGACGGAAGATTGAAGAGAGTGGAGAAGACAGAGACCGTGTAGACTTGAAATTAAGTTCATGCCGTGTTTAAAAAGTGTGTCACTGGAACAGCGTGTTAATAGGATTGTGTTCAGTTAAGGAAAAGTGTGCTCAGTTCGTTAACACTTTTGTTTAGTGTTCATTATTCGAGGTAGGAAAACAACTTGTTATGTTTGTTTTAAATAGCGGAGTTCTGCCCCCACTCCCTCACATTTTCACAAATCACAAGGCGCACTTCGGGGAGTTTGGTTTGAACTGAGAGAGGGGTTTGACTTTATGTCTGTCCGAAAGAGCGACAAGGGGGAAGTGCTAACGTACGTTGGTCAGAATCCTGTGTACAGTCATTCCAAATGCACGCTTATTTCGATGGAGTTTGCTAACTGAATGCACGGGTTGAGAATCTCAGCGGAAAGGGGTAAGGGGTAAATGTAGGGGTATGGGTGGGTTTCGCTTCGGCGGGTCGGTGTGGACTTGTTGGGCCGAAGGGCCTGTTTCCACACTGTAATCTAATGTAAATGTAAAAAAAAGGATCGCATGTACATTTTCTACAAGTTAAAAACTCTGAAGCAACTTGCAGGTTCGAAAGGTGGCACGAAATTGCCGAAGTCCTGGACAACAGAGAATGAGAGTGAAGGATGAAAGGAACGTTGCCCTGTTTGTTGTATAGATGATGCGTTTACACTGGGATTTTACATCTCTCGGAGGGGGGGGTTTAGAGAACAGGCCGAGAGGCCTGCACCCGGGCCTGGACAGGTCTGTGGGCTGGAATAGGTGGGAGGCTTGCACAATGTCCGAGTTGCAGACAGCTCGCTGCGTAGCTCCTTGGAAATGGAAAACCGGAAGGTCAAAAGGTCAAACTGTTTGGGAACAACGAGGAGACTTTGAGAGATAACCTTTGAACGGAGAGATCAATTATTGTCCGGATCACAAAACAAAGAGAGTGTGATCTCGTGGGGGTCCGGTGCCTAGCAACAGGCGTTGGACGTTTAGTTTCTGTTCCACAGGTTGTGGAGATATTAGCAAGGAGGGGGACCGCGATCGCCCTCTCTCTCTCTCGCTGTGAGGAATGACATAATCTTTAAAGAGAAACAGCTGAACAAATATCCCAGCAATGTACGTCCCCAGGAGCAGAGAAAGCTTGGAGAATCAATAGCTCTGACTTCCTCATCAACTCTGGAAGGCAAACTCTGAACTCAATTCTGAGAGAGGAGCTGAACAGACCGACTCTCAAACTAGCACTCCAGGAACAACAACTGGATGCCCTTAACAGCAAGCAAGTACAGGGGCCTGGTGTCAGGCACATGGCTCTCATCACAGGCATAACAACACGCGCGCGCGCGCACACACAGACAGACAGACAGACACGCCCGCGCATGTATTCTGTATTTCTAACACATGCACAGGCAGACAGACAGACTAGGCTGTGTCCTGTATTTCTAACACACACACACACACACAGACTAGGCTGTGTCCTGTATTTCTAACACATACACACACACACAGACTAGGCTGTGTCCTGTATTTCTAACACATACACAGGCAGACAGACAGACTAGGCTGTGTCCTGCATTTCTAACACATACACACATACAGACAGACAGACTGCTTTGTCCTGTATTTCTAACACATACACACATACAGACAGACAGACTAGGCTGTGTCCTGTATTTCTAACACATACGCACACACACAGACTGACAGACAAACAGACCGACTGGCCTGTGTCCTGTATTTCTAACAGAGAACACCTCTGTAATGGTACAGAGAACACCGAACGGAGAATTCACCACAAAGGTATACAGGAAAGCCACACACACAGACCAAGTCCTAAACTACGAAAGCAACCACCCCAACACACACAAAAGAAGTTGCATCAAGACACTATTCAAAAGGGCCACAACACACTGCAGTACACCAGAACTGCAAAAAGAGGAAGAACAACACCTACACAATGTATTCGCCAAAAACGGATACCCGCGCAATTTCATCAAAAGATGCCTAAGGGAAAGACAATGGAACGAGGACATGCCACGACCCAAAGGACTAGCCACACTACCAAGAACATTTCTGAACTGACAGCCAGACTACTGCGACCACTAGGACTCATAACAGCACACAAACCAACAGCCACTCTCAGAAAACAATTCACCAGGATGAAGGACCCGATACCCAGCATGAGCAAAACCAATGTAGTGTACAAAATCATATGCAAGGACTACACAAAACACTACATAGGACAAACAGGAAGACAGCTAACGATCCACATCCATGAACACCAACTAGCCACGAAACGACACGACCAGCTATCCTTACACTACCATTATAGGACAAGCCAAACAGAGAACAGCCAGGGAATTCCTAGAGGCATGGCACTCATCCACAGATTCAATCAATAAACACATCGACCTGGACCCAATATACCGGCCACTGCAACGGACAGCTGGAACTGACAACCGGAAGCAGCAGGGACAGGCCACTATAAATGCCGGAGGAAACAAAACAGAAGCGCTTCACAGAAGCGCTTCACAGGACCTGCATGTCCTTGGTGGAGTGGGAGGGGGAGTTGAAGTGTTGGGCCACGGTGTGGTTGGGTTGGTTGGTGCGGGTGTCCCAGAGGTGTTCCCTGAAACGTTCCGCAAGTAGGCGGCCTGTCTCCCCAATATAGAGGAGGCCACACCGGCTGCAGCGGATGCAGTAGATGATGTGGGTGGAGGTGCAGGTGAATTTGTGGCGGATATGGAAGGATCCCTTGGGGCCTTGGAGGGAAGTGAGTGGGGAGGTGTGGGCGCAAGTTTTGCATTTCTTGCGGTTGCAAGGGAAGGTACCGGGACGTGACATCGTATCATCCTCCGTCATTTCCACCAGCCTCATTCCTGAAGAAGGGCTAATGCCCGAAACGTCGATTCTCCTGCTCCTCGGATGCTGCCTGACCTGCTGCGCTTTTCCAGCACCACATTTTTCAACTCTGGTCTCCAGCATCTGCAGTCCTCACTTTCCCCACAAACACACTCTCTCTCTCTCCTGTATTTATAATATAAGCATAGGACTTTAGTTTTCACTAAAAGCTACCATCACAGTATTTGTTCGTGGACTAAGCCAGTGTGCAGCGTTGAGTCTGAACGAGAGAGTGCTTTGTTAACAGCTTCACGTCAGGAAGGTACTGTGGATGGGAGCTTCATGTTGTCTGCTTGAGTTGTCCCACCCCCCCCCCCCCCCCCCCCATTGCTTGTCCTGTGTTTTTCCCTGAATGAGAAGGTGTTTCCATTACAAACCAAAATGATCAACTCCAACCACTCGGCTCGCTGTGAAATCCCAGTAACGTGGCTCTGAGTGTGCGTGCACCCTACTGCTCCTGTGGGGGTGAATAGCCAATGTCCCTGGGATGTATGGACAGGTTGGGGAGCATCAGTCAGAGTGTGGGCACTGGGAGGGGGGCAAGCCCTCAGGGAAGGGGCAGTGTGATTCAAGACACACTCACGTCCTGTTACGTTTGGCAGGGTGACTGCGAGATCGTCGGGTTTGGGGGCCCAGGTTCGGACCAACAGCAAGTGGATGAGGACTAGCCGGGGAAAAGGAAGAGGTGTGGGTCATTGCAGTTCGGACCAGGAGGTCGGGGTAAAGGAATGGACAGTGCCAGGGAACAGAGCTACCTGAGAGCCAGACCTCCCTCCCTCCCTCTCTCTCTCTCCCTGCAGAGGCAGATGTAGCTCAGAAGGTCACATTGATTAAACTGAGTGCGATGAGGCGAGGTGAGACACATCAGGCCAAGTTTCTCAGAGTGACCTGATCAAAGTCTCCCAGATCTTAACTGGACAAGACAGGTTAGATCAAGATAACAAGCATCTCATTGGTTGGAGAGAGCAGATCTAGTAGTTGCGCGCACACACAGAAGGGTGGGAGAGCTGTGGAACACACAGGATGCGGGATCAGGTGTATATTTGCGTTCGGCAGAAGGGGGTTAGGCCACAGGTCCGCCGCAGAGTGGCCGAATGGCCGCCTCCTGTTCCCACGTTCCCCAGCTCTGGGCTGTGATGGAACAGTTGCCTGGATGGGGGCAGCTCCAGACACTCAGCCAACTTGGCCTTCGTTGCTCAGTGGGGGAGGTGGGATGTCTTGTCCAGGTTGTGTAGGCCGCTGGTTTGGGGAGCTAAGGGCCAAGTGCAGCCGAGTTTGGGACTATGGGCAACACAGACTGACTGGACTCGACGCTCTGTTTCCAGGCTGTACGACTCCCGAACACTTGAGAAGCTTGACATTGTCCAGGGACAAAGCAGCTCTCCCCCTTTCTCGATTGGTCCCACACCCACAAACACCCCCCCCCCCCCCCCTCCCCCCCCCGACCCACCTTCCCAAATCCCGTCACCTCCACCCCCCCCCAGACCCCGCCCCCCCCCCCCCGACAGGGTGGGTAGGGGGGGCACAAGGGGCAGCAGGTACATGGGCAGCACCACACCCTGCAAGCCCCCCCCTTCCCCAACACCGCCCCGAAATATACCGGCCGTTCCTTCGGGGGTCCGAATTGTGGAAGGGGCTCCTGAACGGGGCGCGGTGTCACGACACCGCACAGGGGGAGGGGGCAAGGAGGGTGGCTCACACCCAACTTCTCAAAGGGGGCAATTAGAGACGGGCAGTAAATGCTGAGCCAGCCAGTGATGCCCACCTCCTGTGAAGGACTTTTCAAAACAGGCGCGACACCAACCCACCTCGTGCCATCTGACCCAGCAGGGACTGCTCTGTGACTCGGTCACACTTCACCGTGTGATCAGAGAAACCCGACAGTGTGGAAAAAGGCTCTTCGGCCCAACAGTACCACACCGACACTCCGAAGACGAACCCACCCTGACCCATTTCCCAACCCTATTACTGGACATATACTCCTGACTAACATTTCTAATTTGCACATCCCTGGGCACTACGGGACAATTTAGC
>NW_025197724.1:0-5255 GCF_004010195.1 Chiloscyllium plagiosum
GAGAAAAGCCCTCGTTCCCTCATGGTTTCTTCATAAGACCTGCCCTCCAGTCCAGGCAGCATCTTGTTAAATATCATCCTGGTAAGTCGCACTTAATGAGAATTAGTTATGACCTCTACACTTTTGGAGTCATTCACGGCACAAGGAAAGATGATTATCATTGGTGGGCATCAATCATCTCAGCCGTGGGACACATCTGCAGGAGATCCTCAGCGTAGCTTCCTCAGCCCAGGCATCTCCAGTTTGTCATCATAGAATCCCTGCAGTGTTAAAGGATTCGATTCTGCCCTTTGAGTCCAAACTGAGCAGATTAGATTCCCTGCAGTGTGGAAACAGGCATTTCGGCCCATCCAGTCCACAATGACCCTCCGAAGAGTAACCCACCAGGCACATTTCCCTCTGACTAATGCACCTAACATAATGGACAATTTAGCATGGCCAATTCACCTGGCCTGAACATCTTTGGACTGTGACAGGAAAGCGGAGCACCCGAAGGAAACTCATGCAGACAAGTGGGGAATGTGCAAACTCCACACAGACAGTTGCCCAAGGCTGGAATCGAACCTGGGACCCTGGCGCTGTAAATCAGCAGTGTAAGTTACTGAGCCACCGTGCCAGTAGAAGAGGGAGAATTCACTGAAGTTTACAAAATTTTCAGGACAAGTTGTCCCTCTTCAGCTCTTGAAACAGTCTGTGAACATGTACAGCAAGACCTGACAACATTCAAGACCGTGCTGTTAAAGACTGGGTAACATTTATGTAACAGCACAGTACATTTCCAGAGTAAAAGGAGGAGAAAATTCAGCACCTCAATCTGGTTTCACAAGAATGTGGTGAAGCCATTCATCCCATCAAAACTACTGGGCAAGAAGAAGGATAGCTTATTCAATCCCTCCTGCCCATTGCACAGGAAGACAGGGAGCCCACATGGAA
Source organism: Chiloscyllium plagiosum (assembly GCF_004010195.1). Lineage (NCBI taxonomy): Eukaryota > Metazoa > Chordata > Chondrichthyes > Orectolobiformes > Hemiscylliidae > Chiloscyllium > Chiloscyllium plagiosum. The sequence continues at coordinate 934 of NW_025197724.1, forward strand.
CATACATGGGATCAGAAAGAACCATTTCACACCCGGAGTCACTTACAAAGGAACAGGAAGAGGTTATTCAGCTTGTCAAGCCACTAACGCAGGAACAGGAAAGTGTCAGATATGCTCCAACATCACAAACAAATGGAGCAGGGACTGCACAGACAGACTGCTCCAAATTGATCCACATGACTTAATTACTCATGGTACATATGTGTTACTTTAACATAGTTTTCTGGCAGTCGGAATGAAGCCAACATTATTAGCCATTCTCCAAGTTATCTTCCATCTCCAAGAAGGCATCCTCATGGTCTCCGTGGAGGTCAGAAGCCTTTGGGAAATAACTAATTGTTTCAGAATGAAGGTATTTTGGCTGATGACAGGATTGTGCACAAAGTGACATTCAATGCAGTGTCACACAGTAACTGTGCATTAAAATGTTCAGAGTTCATTCAAAGCCTGTGCTTCTCCGTCAATCGACATGGGGGCTCTGCAGATGCATGTAAAGTGTCGTGAATCAAACATCGAATGTAAAGTATGAAAATTTCATCATGTTCAGCTGTTTGGGACATAATGAGTTGCTGTCCATGCCCATCAAGCTTCAACTTCTTATTCTCTCACAGCGCTACAGATTAAATACATAGTTACTGCACTCTCTCCTCATGATAACATCATGCCAGTGTTTAGTCTGGTCAAACTACTTTGATCTCTTACAGTGACAAAGGGATCATTGTTTATAAAGCAGACCAAACCTTTACACAATGCACCAAATACTCTCTCAAAAAACACGATCAGTGGGAAAGATATTCTAACTTTTGTACTTCAATCATTTTGCATGAAGAGCCACATAGAATTTACTTCCTGCCCCCGTATGAATTCTGTCAGAGTCTTATGACCAAGCACATCCGGGTCCTTTTCAACAAAAGCACTCGGCAACCTCTCTACCATTTAATGAATATAAATTTACATGATGATATGTGTTGTTCACATCTGAATCATTTTTATACTTTGTGAACAGCTATTGCCCAAACACTGAGCCTGCTGCCGCCCATCAATCCTTCAGTCCAGAGAAAAACAGTATTCTTCTCGTATCTCCATTCCCCAATGTTTAATCCATGTGGTATATATTCAACCCCTACCTACCCATGGACCCTAACATTCCCCATTCACCTGTATTCAAACATGTCAAGCGTCTTCTAAAAATACAAATACTCCACTCCCATTGGTTCTAAACTGTCGATGTCACAACGGATAATCGCCACAAACAGGTTTCTCAAAGATCATTTCCCTTTCCTGAATCTAGGCCGAATGTACCAAATCATATCATTATTCTCCAAGTATCTAGTTGAGAAACGTTCCTTATAAAACGTTCCAATTTTTTTTTCTCGCAGCTGACATAAAGCTATTTAGTTTTGTGTTTTCCCACTCCATCCTGTTTTAAATATTTAGGTTTACAATAGTTGTTTTCCAGTCTGAAGCATACTTTCTAGAATCTAACGAGCTTTGAAGAATAATCAGTAATTCTTTCATTAGCTCTGCTCTCATCTCAATCACTCTGGGATGTAACTCTTCAGATGCGGCAACTTATGAAACTTCATTTCAATTAGATGTTCAATGACATATTCCTCATTAATTCTGATTTCCTGCAGTTTCCCATTTTTGCCAATCACTCTGTTCCCTAATATATCTGCAAGTTAGTTTCTGTACCTTCACCTGTGAAGATGGAACCAATGCATTCCTCTCAGCAGGCAGGTGGTTTCTGACCGCTTATGAATACATTGGAGGATTGCACTTCAGAGATGGTGGATATATTACCCACCGCTGCCTGCAAAGTACCTGAATCAATCCAGTTTAATTCATTGTGAGTGTCCGCACAGTCCTGTCCCTGGTGTGAGACGATAGGATATCCTGAAGGAGGGGATGCAGCTCAGTGACCACCTCAATTTTGAGACAAGCTGGTTTTACACTTTACACCTGAATGGGTGCAGCTGAGACAAATGTTCCTGGAAATCTCAGAAAGTATAGTACAGTGCCCTGCTCCTCCCAGTTTACACAACTTCCCTTCTTTGTAGTCTCAGCTCCATTTGTTTACCATGGACCCAGACACACTATAAATGCAGTATTCAGAGTGCATTTGTTTACCATGGACCCAGGCACACTGTTAATGCAGTATTCAGAGTGGGGTCAAGAACCTCGAAGCTCCCTGAATGAACTCAGTAGCTGCCATCACAATCCTGAGAACACCTCCACTGACTTTCTAGATGACAGCAGCAAGTCAATTCCCCACACTCATAGTGCATTCACTCAGTGTTGAAAATCCCTCAGTCTCCTTAGTTTATTTTCCTGGCTGAGAAAGCTCAACACAGTCGCACAGTCACAGTTCCTCTCTCCAAAGAAGCAGTTGACAATGGAACATTATGTTTCTCTATATCTCAGCGAAGATAAATATTGCTGATGGAGTTGATCACCACACTCAGAGACGAGAGATAGAGGAACATAACTCATGGTAAGCAAGGACATCCCGTAATAAATATGATATTCAGGAATATGTGAAAAACGGAAATGTTAGAATAACTTCCCATTGTGTTTTCCTTCCAGTCCATCATCAGCAATCCTTTTGCTTGCTTCTCTCTCTCTCTCTCTCTCTCTCTCTCTCTCTCTCTCTCGCTGGACATCATCCACTCAACACAAACCGCCCGCTCACCCTTCTAACCATCCCTGATATAATAATCTTATTTCTCAGTTGCATTCAGTTTTGATAGGTTCACTGAACTCGAAACACTATTTGTGTTTCTTCCGACAGACTGCCATACCTGCTGAGATTCTCCAACATTCTTTCAGACGGTGGAGAATTTTATTTCAGATCGCCAGCATCCGCATTTCCTTGGTTACTTCACCTTTAATGTTGTTGTTTCTCGGGATGCCAGCATCACTGGCAAGGGCAGTATTTGTTGTCCAATCGAACTGCCCTTGACCATGCGGCCATTTGTCAAGGCAGTGTGGAGGCAACCATATTGTTGTGGATCTGAGGTGACACTTAGTTCAGACAGGGCAAAAATGTTAGGTTTCTTTACCAAAGGTTATCAATAAAAAAGGAAAAGAAACCCTGATGGTTTATGGTTGCCATGAGTGAAATTAGGTTTCATTCCATTTCTTGTCATTGGAATTTAAATTTAGTCATCAGCAGTGGTAAGATTTCAGACAATGGTTTTTGAGTCATAACCTGTGCCTCTGAATTACACAGTAAGTGACATTACTAAGAGTCCCTGTTGTGAAGTAAATCTAGAGACAAGAAGAAGTTTGTGGTCAAACCATTTGTAACTGGTAGAGAGATCAGAAGAGAACTGGAGCCATAAAATCTGTCGTTAACGAAGGAGTAGGTGATGGCGAAGTCAGCAACAGAACTCAGGCAGAGCTGCAGATTGGGGATATTATGTAGGTGGGTGTCAGCAGGTTTGATCACAGAGAGACTATGGAGACATAAAACAGTTCACGGTAAAAAGGGACTCAAGGTTCCGAACAGTCTTATTCCTTCTCAGATGTTTATGAGTAAGTAGTTTGGAAATGCATGAGAAGGAAGTGGCGTTTGTGACTGAAAGTTTATGTATTTATTAAATATAATCAAGCAGAATAGCAATCGCATTCAGCATCATGACAGAGATAGACTTACCAGGAACACCAATAATAGCGAGGATGTGATAGTACCCAGCTTGAATAATCATCAGTACAGCTCGTATCCGCAACTCTAACCATGGCTAATCCTGAGAAATCCAATAAAGACCCCAAGATACACTCCTGTTCATTGTTAGAACATTCCAGTCTAATGTTCTCAGATTCTGATCAATTGTTGGAACATTCCAGTCTAATGTTCTCAAATTCAAATCCACTGTTGGAACATTCGAATGTTCTCAGATTCTGATTTCTCTCTTTCTCTGTAGCTGCTGATCCCAATATTGTTGAGGTTGACTCTGCCCTGAATACTATGGCATAACAAGTTGAAAGAAGGTCCTAATTATGGAAGAGAGAAAGCCTCCAGTGACCCAGTTAGGTCCAGGAAGACTGATATTAATCACAATCACTGAACAAACAGCTCCAGTTAGCCCATTTCACGGCAACTCTGATATATCACAATAATACTTGGTGTGGCTGGGATTTTGATATCGCTGATTATTGGGCTCATGGCACATCTCCAGTTCTAAACATAAAGGTGAGGGAAAGAGATCATTCTTTCTCTGCACAAGTTCGATGATTCTGCTGTGTTTTAGCAGTGTAGGAATTGCTGGACTCCCGAGGCTGTCTGCGTCTGATCACCAGGCCTGCTACATCTTTTCGTT
>NW_025197725.1:0-1861 GCF_004010195.1 Chiloscyllium plagiosum
AGGTCTCCACTCTTCCTCCTTCTCTACAGAGAGGAAAGTCCGAGCTTATTCCAACTTTCTTCATAAGGCAAGCCCTCCAGTCCAGGCAGCATCCTGGTAAACCTTCTTTGCGCTTTCTCCGAAGCCTCGGCATTTTCCTATAGTAGGGAGATCAGAACTGGATACAATATTCAAAGAGTGGTTTCACCAGGGACTTGTAGAGCTGCAGCAAAACCTCGCAGCTCTTAACCTCAATCCCCCTTATTGAAAACCAGTACTCCATATGCTTTCTTAATAACCCTATCCACTTGGGTGGCAACTTTGAGGGATCTATGTACTTGCATACCCAGATCCCTCTGCTCATCCACACTGCCAAGGAACCTGTCTTTAAGCTTATATTCAGCATTCGCGTTCCTACTTCCAAAATGCATCACTTCGCGTTTATCCAGGTTGAACTCCATCTGCTATGCCCAGATCTGCATCCTATCTCTGTTGCGCTACAGCCTGAAGTAGCCGTCTATATGTTCTCCATAATTAGGTAGAATTAACTTGCAGTGCAGCTTGCTCGGCACCACAGTCACAAACATTCTCTGTCTCCACCATCCACACTCAGTAGCAGTGGAATACACCACTGACAAGATGCACTGTAGAAATTCCCCAAAGTTCCTCACAGAGCAGCTTCCCGAACCACAACATTATCGCGTGGAACACTGAGCACAGCAGATACATGGGACACCAGTTGACAATTCCACACCAAGCCATTCGCCACCCTGGCTTGGAAAAACGTCTCAGTTCCACAAGTGCCATTCGCTGAAAATCCTCGAACTCCCTCCCTCACATCATTATGGGTTTATCTGGACAAAATGAATGGCAGCACTTCAAGATGCTAACTCATCGTCAACTTCGCCAGCACAATTATATCTAAGTAATACGTGGTAACCCAGCGGCAATGAGCCAAACACATTAATGAACCACAAAATAAAGGTCACTGTTTGAAACACACGTGCTCCAATGCTGAGCTTTTGTGTCCATATTCGAGAAAATTGAAATACGATTTCATTTGAATGCATCAAATTCTGAACAGGCTTCAGAGGGTAGATGGTGAGAAATTGATCCTGTGGGTCTGGGTATCTGCAACACGATAACACAGTCTCAGGAGTTGCGGAAAAGCTCAGCAGGTCTGACACAATCTGCGAAGAGAAGTCAGTGTTGAAGTTGCATCATTTACAGATTTTTTGATTATTATTGACACACCCTCAGGATAAGGGCAGGTTATTTGGGAATGAGATGGGGAGAGAGCCATTAACTCACAGGCCTCTGAGTCTTTAATATTCTCTGTCCCTGACGATTGTTGATGCACCCTCATTGAGTGCATTTCAGATTGGAAGACACAGGTTGCTGGTTTCTCAGGGAGTCACGGGATATGTGGATTGCACAGGAAACTGGATATGAAATCTAAGTTTAGCTTTGATTGGATTGACTACTAGAACAGAATGAACATGTTAATCAGGCTCTCATTTTTTCTTCAGCGTTAACCCCATTCCAATTATTCAGTAATTATTACTTTTCTAACTTCCTACCGCTCTGCTGAATTCCCCTACTCTCATAACACATGAGATAACCTTTCCCTTCTCTCGGCAGATGTTGCACGACCTTATCAGACTCCTCTGAATGGTCTGTGTTTATTTCAGAGAGAATTATAACTCTTTTGTGAGAGAAAACATTCTTCAAACCGTTTCCTTTAATTCTAATTGTTCACAGAGAAAGGAGGCATTGTTCTGTCCAAATGCATTACATGCTCATGAGGGCATCAATATATTGTGATGATTTTTAAAATAAAATATATTAAACATAATGAAATTCATGATGAAAACACGAGACC
>NW_025197725.1:1987-5255 GCF_004010195.1 Chiloscyllium plagiosum
GAATGAGGCTGGGAGTGTCCATCGTGGACAGATAAATGGGAGGGAGTGGGGCTGCGGAGAAGGGAGCGGAGAGCGCAATTGATGGATGGAGGTGGGTGTAAAGGTGATTGATCGGAGAGGATGGTGGAGCGGATAGGTGGGAAGGAAGATTGGCAGGTCGGACAGGCCATGAGGATGGTGCCGAGCTGGCAGGATTGAACTGGGATAAGGTGGTCGGAGGAGGAAATCAGGCAAATGGTAAAGGCCACATTGATGCCCTGGGGTTGGAGGTTCCTGAGGAGGAAGATCAGGCGTTCTTCCTCCAGGCGCCGGGTGGTGTGTGAGTGGTGAAAAAGAAGTTCCAGGTCCTGCATGTCCTCGGCAGATTCGGAAGGGGAATTCAATTCTCCCTCCGCCAGTTGTTGTTTTCTATGTTGCTCCTGACCCATCACAACACAGATCTGAGTGAATGTGCAAACAACCGCTCTCTGTACATTTCACTCAAAATAATGTCAATAACCGGACGGATTAAAACAAAATGCAAACTGTGTTGAATGCTGGATGAAGGGAATCATGTTACTGTAGAGCCTTTACAGCACTGAGATCAGGCTTTCGGCCCATCATTCACTCACCAGTCTGCACTCCCTCTTGAAACCTCTCCAATTACCCAGATCCCTGTCTGATTGAAGACTGTGTGGAGTTTGCACATTCTCCCCGTGACTGCGTGAGTTTCCTCCGGGTGCTCCAGTTTCCTCGCACAGTCCAAAGATGCGCAGGTTAGGGTGGATTTGCAACGCTCAATAGTTAATAGTGTCCAGGTGAGTGTTGGTTATATGGTTAGCCATGAGAAATGCGGGGTTACAGGAATAGTGTAGAGGGTGAGACTTGGTGGAATGCATGATGAGCCGAATAGCCTGTTTCTACACTGTAAGAATTTTATGATCCTATACTCCATCCCATCTATCTCAGTGGAAGAAGAGGACTATCACCTGATCAAATATCCCCTTCAATGGGTCAACGTTTGTTTTCTATCTGACAAAGAACTGCAGATGTTACAGATCTGAGAGACAGCACAAAAATTGCTGGGAAACTCAGCAGGTCCGGCAGCATTTGTGTGGAGTGAACCTTTTGGATCCAGTGATTGTTCTTAAGGGCTGAATGCTTCTGATTCTGGTGTTTTCAGACCTGTTGAAGTTTTACAAGCAATTTCTTGTTTTGCTTTCAGCCCCAGTTCAGTTGGTGACTATCACGGCCTTGTTATGTGTGTTTGGGAAAAGGGGCAGTTTCAGTGTTAGCGCGGTGGTGGTGTAGTGGTGAGCATAGCTGCCTTCCAAGCAGTTGACCTGGGTTCGATTCCCGGCCATCGCAGTGTCGTGGCTATTCCTGTGGTTTTGCAAGGAAATGTCTTGAGCACCAACGTTGCATTCTGTGGCGAAATGGATTTGTCAGGTTGCTTTAGGGTTTTCATGGCGTTGGTTCCTGTTAATTGCCGTGACAATCCGGGCAGCGTTGCTCGAAAGCTTTCCTCTCTGCTGCCCATTGCTTATTTGAATATTCTTCGCAACATAAGGTTCGTTTTTGTTTTGTTCGAAAAGTGAGGGATTGCTATCGTCAGAAACCTTAAATGATTACAGAAGCCGCTGGAAATTCGGAACAGATCCAACAGCTTCTATCGTGGACAGGAAGGAGGTTTAATTTCTTCAAGGTTAAAATACATTCGCACCTCAAAACCATTTGGAAGCTTAAGAATTACAAACATCACATTATAACTTTTGCTCATCCGTTCACGTTTCACAATATCATTCCGGTAGCAGGACGACCAGTTTTGTATGGTTTATGCTATGTTACTATATTCGAACATTGACTGTTTCGTAGTTAAATGATGTTTCATTTCGTTCAGTTTTCCAATAGAGTTGGGTTAGTCCACACTTTGTTTTTTGTTTGTGTTACAACTATAGTACGAAGTAAATTGTGTTTCGGTTCAAGCCTGGAAGTTTCACCAATTGAATTGCATTGCCGTACATTTGCCTTCGGGAGAAAAGAAAAAAGGATCTAGACCATCTTCTTAATTAATAGGAGTTTGATCTGGTTCAAAACCTCTTCAATGTCGGTCAAGAAAGATTCTTACAGTCCGCAACAATGATTTTCACAGATTACGAGGAGGATGCACAGATATCGTTATTAATTGGCATTACCTCGGACATGAGACGTTTGGGAACGATATTCCTCAGACCATCGACTGTCTGCTCAGCCAAGGTTAAAGGCTTGGAATCCGGCAAAATTGGGAACAATGCAATTCCCAGGAGACTGAGAGGTTACTAACAGAGCTGGAGGTGGAGAGTCGGGAACAGGACAGTCCGCTCTGATCACTGACCCTTCACCGTCAGTATATCCAGTGCCAGGAATGACTGCCATTGGTCAGAATGACAAAATGTTATTATGGAAAATAAAGAGCATGAAAGTAAGGGAAAGTTTAAAGCATGAAAGCAAGGGAAGGCTTAAAGCATAAACCCCACTGGCGATCTGTTGCAAGGGATCTGTAGAATGCAGGATGAGATAAGAATAGTGGAATTCTCTCACACCAATTAGCAAAGAAAGGTTGACGCTGAAAGGTCTCGTTGGTGAGATTAGATTACAGTTAGTAAAGTTAGGCTTCCTGTTAAGTATCATTATGACTCGATTGGGAACATAAATATTTGGGACATGACATTTAATATCGAATTAATAGTTAATAGAGTCAGCCGGATTGAGATTATTGACAATAAATAACTAATTATGGCATCGGGAAAACATGAAGCAGGGTCTGGAATGAAAGGCCATTGTTGCGAAAGCTGACATTAAATATCTAACCGTCACATCAGAATAACGTTAAGTAGAATGAACAATTAAAGAGATGATGGGAACTAACATCACTGGTTTATTGTGTAGCGAGTGTGAGGTGCTTTGATTAATATATTTATACATGCTGATAAGCAAACAAAGCGTGGGAAAAATGTATAAAAAACCATGGACAATGAAGTTCGAGAGCATTCGAGAATCTGCTTTCTCGGTGTCACCGTTTTTCGTTTGCAAATAACAGACCGACTTCTTGAAGAACTCTCTATGTCTCCTGGTGATTTTCTATACTTTTTCCACGACAAAACTCAGCTGGTCTGGCAGCATCCATGCAGAGAGAATCGTGGACAATATTTAACAACTTCATCAGAACTCAATAATCTCCCTCAGGTACTGCCAAAAGAGATAGTTTTGTCAGCAGTTTCTGATTTTGTTTCAAATTCCCAGAGTCCAC
>NW_025197726.1:0-5255 GCF_004010195.1 Chiloscyllium plagiosum
CCTTAGTAGCCACACACGCGAATGACAAGCAACATGAATTCAACTGGGACAACATTACAATTATAGGACAAGCCAAACAGAGAACAGCCAGGGAATTCTAAAGGCATGGCATTCATCCACAGATTCTATCAACAAACACATCGACCTGGACCCAATATACCGGCCACTGCAGCGGACAGCTGGAACTGACAACCGGAAGCAGCAAAGACAAACCAATATAAATGCCGGAGGAAACATCACAGAAGCTCTTCACAGGAGGCTCTCAAGCACTGAGGATGTCACTTAGACTGAGGACGAAACGTCTGCATCACAAATTCCTAGCTCTGCGCAGAACCATAAAAACGAGCATCCGAGCTACAAATCTTCTCACAAACTTAGAGATCATTGTGATCTGAGACATGGCGCAGAGTGTAACACTGCTGTTCTGGGGACGCTTAGACAATGATTGGTCAGGGACTATTCGAAAGGGTTGAATTGTGCCTCATTTGGGGAGGGCCCAGTATCCTGGAGTTCAGAGAGGAGTTTACTTGCATGGTTGGAGAGGTTTAAATTATATTAGCAGAGGGGCTGTTATATACAGTAAGAATATCTTACTCCAAACTGTTTGTGACTGTTATCATCAGGATGAGCACAGTTAGTCAAGAGATAAAGGTCCACTTTTATAAAGCAGATATGTTCCATTTGTCCAGCCTATGTCATTACGATCTGCATGAACCACAACAACTGGATCCTTCTTTCTAAATCCAGGTTCCTCTCCAGCACTGAACAGTTGCCCATAAACCCAAGCACCCAGCAGCTAACACAGTAATTTGGACATATGCAGTTTGCTGCAAAAAGCAATGTCATTTCCGCTCACTATACCTACACTTACAACTGCTACACTCCTCATGACTCCTCTTCATGAGTGACTTCCAGCACGAGACTGCCATGCTTAGTTCCCTCCTTCTCTGTCTCCCCACATCCAGACAAGCAGAAATAATCTTCAATCTGATTGAAGGTTGCAATCTCTTGCAGTGCTGTCCTCTGCTCTCCCCCACCTGTCTATTTCAGTCACATTCTCTTGACCTTGAACACTGACAAAATCAGAAGATCCAATCCCATGAGCTGTGACTGACACCAGGGACCACCACCCTCACCCCGCGCTTCATCTCCACGCTGTTCAACAGAGCCTGTTATGCAGCCTCCAGTTCATAAATTCGGAGACGAATCCATTTGAACTTCAAACATGTACCACAAACAGATTTGATCCAAATCTGCACCAGTATCCGGGAATCCCCAAATACTGCAATTATGACACATTACTTTCATTCAGCAGTGTCACCAAAGGGTGGGATAGCTAACAAATCAGGTAGGTTTTGTAAAATAAGGCACTTATCTAGAAAAAAAACCCTAGTTTGTCCATCTTCTCCTTGTAGCTCTTACCCTCTAATCCAGCCAGCATCCAAAGTTCACCACATCCTTCCTACAATGTGGCAACCAGAATTGGACGGCACTGATCTAGAAAAAAAACCCCTAGTTTGTCCATCTTCTCCTTGTAGCTCTTACCCTCTAATCCAGCCAGCATCCAAAGTTCACCACATCCTTCCTACAATGTGGCAACCAGAATTGGACGTAATTGAACGCTCAAAAATGACATCTGCAAACCAAATCGTTCAGGGTTAATTGTTAAGAGTCAACCATTAAGGGTTAATTGATAAGGGTTAATCATTAAGGGTTAATTCATAAGGGCGAATCGTTAAAGGTTATTTGTTAAGAGTTAATCGTTCAGGCTTAACTGTTAAGGGGAAATCATTCAGGGTTAATTGTTAAAAGTTAATCATTAAGGGTTAATTGATTAGGGGTAATTGGACGTGGCAATAAGGAAAATGCATGAAACAAAGGTTTAGCGGGACCAGTGTGTTTTGCTGACAGTGACCTGGCATTGATCTGGGAACAGACTGTTTTGTAGTGACACCTGGATTTGTTAGTGACCACCAAGCACAGAGGAATGGCAATCATGTCCAATTCGGAATAGCATTAATATGAGGGGCCTTTCACCATGAGACCACGGCCATCAAATGGAGACTGAGCTCAAAGTACGAGCTGCTGCCCACATACCCCAGTGTGAGGTCAAGCCAATGCGACTTATTCATTTGCATACGTATATAGCAGTTTCAGCGAATAGATTCACCGATTAAATTGTGTATAGAAGTCAATTACGCTAATGAATAGGGCAGCAAGGTGGCTCAGTGGTTCACACTGCTGCTGCACAGCGCTAAGGACCCTGGTTCAATTCCACCCTCGGGCGACTGTCTGTGTGGAGTTTGTACATTCTCTCTGAGTCTGCGTGGGTTTCCTCCGGCTGTTCCGGTTTCCTCACACAGTCTAAAGATGCGCAGGTTCAGTGACATGGTCATACTAAATCTTCAATAGTGTCCAGAGGTATGTAGGTGAGGTGGATTCCCCATGGGGAATGCAGGGTTACAGGGAAAGGGTGGGGTGCTCTTCCAAAATGGCAGTGTGGACTTGATGGGATGAATGGTCTGCTTCCACACTGTAAGGTTTCTGTGGAAATATGTATTGTATCAAAGCGCATGTATCTTCTTGTATTCAGAAGAATAAGGTACATGGGATCCACAGTGACATTCAGTTTCAGATATGGGCAGAGAAATGGCAGATGGAGTTTAATCCAGCAAAGTGTGAGAAGCTGTACGTTGGGAGATCAAATGTGAAGGAAAAGTATACAGCTCATGGCAGGACCCTGAACAGCATCAATGCACAGAGGGATCTTGGGGTATAAGTCCATAGCTCCCTGAAAGTTGCCATTCAAGTAGATAGGGCTGTAAAGAAGACATATGATATGCTTACCTTTATTGATATGTGAACTGAGTACAAGAGTCAGGATGTGATGTTGCAGATTTATATGACTGGTTAGGCCACACTTAGAGTATTATGTTCAATTCTGGTTGTCACGGGAGGATGTGGAGGCTTTGGAGAGGGTACAGAGGAGGTTTACCAGGATGCTGCCTAGATTAAAGGGTATGAGCTATTAGTAGAAGCTGGGCCATCTAGGGTTTTTTTTTTCTCTACAGCAGCACCTTATTTTACAAAGCCTGCCTGATTTGTTTCCTACCCCACACTTTGGTACCCCTCTCTCACATTCTAGCACCATTGTGCCATTTCCAAAACAACTAATCACTTCCTGAACATCCAGAACTGACCAACACCCATGGTGCAGCACCATCTTTTGAAAGATACTGTGCACCCAGACAAAGGGTTGTCAGTCTGGAGCAGCACTGCATGGTTCCTGACACTGGCCCTGGACGTGGCAGACACGGGAAAATATGTGCGTCTCCTTCTGGGCAGGGACATGGAGATGCTGCTGATGGGAATGGGTTGATGCAAAGGCAGGACATCCTTTTCTACCAGGCCAACAGAGAATGCCGTTCTACAGAAACCGTGCCAACATGGGCTAGGGTTCCCATTCAGGCCAGTGTAGCCTCAACCATCTGAAGGAATGCACAGAATATAGAGATAAGATCAGTGACATAGAACACAGAATGTGACAACGCAGTACAGGCCCTTCGACCCACGCTGTTGTGCCGAGTTGTGAAATTAATCCGATGCCCATCTCAGCTACCCCATTACATTATTATTATCCATGTGTATGTCCAATGGCCTTCTAAATGCCCTTAATGTTGACGAGTCTACTACTGTTGTGGGCAGAATGCCTTGCGTCCCTACTGCTCTCTGAGTAAAGAAACTAATCCTGTTATCTGTCCTAAATCTATCACCCCTCAACTTAAACCAATGCTACTATCCTTCACCGTCCAAAGAAAAAGGCTCCCACTCTCTACTTTGTCTGAACCTCCGATTATATTATGCATCTCGATTAAGTCACCTCTCAACTTTCTTCTCCCCGATGAAAGCAGCCTCGGCTCCCTCAGCCCTTCCTCCTAAGACCTTCCTTCCATACTGTACACCATCCTAGTAAATCTCCTCTAAACTCTTTCCAAAGCGTCCACATCCTTCCTACAACGGCTTGACTTAACTGCACGCAATACTCCATATATTCTGCACCAGAGTTTTGTACAGCTGCAGCATTTTCTCATGGCTCTGAAACTCAATCCCCCTACCAATAAACGCCAACATACCATATGCCTTCCTAATACTCTGGTTGGCAACTTTCGGGGATTTATGCACCTGGACACCGAGATGTCTCTGTTCATCTACCCTGCCAAGAATTTTACCATTAGCCCAGTACTTCTCCTGTTACTTTTTCCAAAGTGAACTACCTCTCACTTTTGCATATTAAACTCCATTTGCCACTTCCCCACCCAGCTCTGCATCTTATATATGTCCCTCTGTAACCCACAACATCCTTCGGCACTATCCACAATGCTGCCTACCTTTGCATCATCTGCAAACTTATTAACCCCTCACGCCAAGCCCACATCCAGATCATTTACAAAAATGACAAACAGCAATGGCACCAAAACAGATCTTTGCTGGACACCACTGGTAACTGAGCTCCAGGATGAACATTTCCCATAAACCAGCACCCTCTGTCTTCTTTCAGCTAGCCAATTTCTGATCCAATTCGCTAAATCACCTTCAATCCCGAAATTCCCGATTGTGCAATAGCCTACCGTATGGAACCTTATCAAATGCCTTACTGAAATCCATATATACCACATCAATAGGTTTACCTTCATCCATCTGTTTTGTCACCTTCTCAAAGAACTCAGTAAGTTTAGTGAGGCACGACCTACCCTCCATAAACCCATGTTGACTATCTCTCATCAACGTATTCCTTTCCAGATCATTATAACTCCAACCTCTTATAACCTTTTCCAACACATTACCCACAACTGAAGTATTTTCACTGGCCTTTAATTACCAGGGTTGTCCCAACTCCCCTTCTTAAACAAGGGAACAACATTTGCTTCTGGCACTACTCCTGTCAAAATGACAACATAAAGATCAAAGCCAAAGTCTCTGCAATCTCCTCCCTGGGTTCCCAGAGAATCTGTGGACAAATACCATCCGGCCCAAGGGGATGTGGACGCTTTGGAAAGAGTTTAGAGGAGATTTACTAGGATGTTGCATAGTATGGAAGGAAGGTCTTCCGAGGGAAGGCTGAGGGAACTGAGGCTGCTTTCATCAGGGAGAAGGAAGTTGAGAGGTGACTTAATCGAGATGTATAATATAATCGGAGGTTCAGATCTATTTTCACATTTTCTAAAAGTACTAAGACCTCTTCTTTGTCAACGAAA
>NW_025197727.1:0-1377 GCF_004010195.1 Chiloscyllium plagiosum
AAGGGTATACAAGCCCAGTCGCTCCAGTCTTTGTGTAAGGTAGTCCTGCCATTCCAGGAATTAACCTTGTGAACCTACGCTGCACTCCCTCAATAGCCAGAATGTCTTTCTCAAATTTGGAGAGCAGAACTGCATGCAGTACTCCAGGTATGGACTCACCAGGGCCCTGTACAGCTGCAGAAGAACCTCTTTGCTTCTATACTCAATCCCTCTTGTTATGAAGGCCACCATGCTATTGGCCTTCTTCACTACCTGCTGTACCTGCGTGCTTGCCTTCATTGACTGGTAATCAAGAACACCCAGATCTCTCTGAACTGCCCCTTTACCTAAATGGATTCCATTTAGGTAGTAATCTGCCTTGCTTTCCTTGCCACCAAAGTGAATAACCATACATTTATCCACATTAAACTGCATCTGCCATGCCTTTGCCCACTCACCTACCCTGTCCAGGTCACCCTGTAATCTCCTAACATCCTCATCACATTTCACCCTGCCACCCAGCTTAGTATCATCAGCAAATTTGCTAATGCTATTGCTAATACCATCTTCTCTATCATTGACATTTATTGTAAAAAGCTGCGGTCCCAGTACTGATCCCTGCGGTACCCCACTGGTCACTGCCTGCCATTCTAAAATGGAGCCGTTTATCACTACTCTTTGTTTCCTATCAGCCAACCAACTTTCAATCCAAATTAGCACTATGCCCCCAATACCATGCGCCCTCATTTTGCTCACTAACCTCCTATGTGGGGCCTTTTTCAAAAGCTTTCTGAAAGTCCAGGTACACTACATCTACTGGATCTCCCTCGTCCATCTTCAGAGTTACATCCTCAAAAAATTCCAGAAGATTAGTCCAACATGAGTTTCCCTTCATAAATCCATGCTGACTCTGACCTATCATGTTACTACTATTCAGATGTGTCATAATTTCATCCTTTTATAATGGACTCCAGCATCTTTCCCACCACTGAGGTCAGACTAACTGGTCTATAATTTCCTGTTTTCTCTCTCCCACCTTTCTTAAGAAGTGGTACAACATTAGCCACCCTCCAATCCGTAGGAACTGATGCCGAATCTATCGAACTCTGGAAAATGATCACCAACGCATCCACGATTTCTCGAGCCACCTCCTTCAGTACCCTGGGATGTAGACCATCAGGCCCCGGGGACTTATCAATACCATCCTGATTCTCCCAGTCTACCTGCATGTTGAAATCCCCCATAACAACTGTAGTAACATCTTTGCAACAGGCCAATTTCAGCTCCTGATTCAGCTAACGTCCAACATCCAGACTACTGTTTGGGGGCTTGTAGATAACTCCCAAGAGGGTCTTTTTACTCTTAGTATTTCTCAGCTCTATCCACACTGACTCTACA
>NW_025197727.1:1484-5256 GCF_004010195.1 Chiloscyllium plagiosum
CGACAGGCCAATTTCAGCTCCTGATTCAACTTACATCCGACATCCAGACTACTGTTTTGGGACCTGAATATGACTCCCAAGAGAGTCTTTTTACCCTTAGTATTTCGCAGCTCTATCCACACTGACTCTACATCCCCTGACTCTAGGTCGCTCCGCGCAAGGGACTGAATATCTTCCCTTACCAACAGGGCCACCCCACCCCCTCTGCCCGTCAGTCTGTCCTTACGATAGCAGGTGTAGCCTTGAATATTCATTTCCCAGTACCAACAAGGCCACTCCACCCCCTCTGCCCGTCAGTCTGTCTTTAGATAGCATGTGTAGCCTTGATATTCATTTCCCAGGCCCTGTCCACTTGAAGCCACGTCTCACGTATCCCCACAATATCGTATCTGCCAATTTCCAAAAGAGCCTCAGGCTCATCCATCTTATGTCTAATGCTTCGTGCATTCATGTATAGTATTTTTAATTTGTTACTGCTCTCACCCGTCCCATCAACACCTATTTCACTCAACTTTACAGCATGATCCCTTTCCGAGTTTTCTGCCTCATTGATACAGTTGACTTTCTTGACTTCCCTTGTTCTAACTTTCCCTTCAATTTCCTTCTTTCTCCTCTCACCTTAAAATTTGCCTCCTAGTTTTGAACTTCCCCACCCTAGGGAAAAGACTTTTGCTATTCATCTTACCTATGCTCTTCATGATTTTATAAACCACTGTAAGGTCACTCCTGATTTTTAGTCTGGGGTCATTTGAAACCTAAGGCACTAAAATAGTAGCACATCAGGGTAAGATTTGGGAAGCATTGTCTAGACTGCTGTTGAAGGTAACAATTCGGGATATCATCAGAGATTCCTGACAGTATGGAAGATAGCCACTCGAACCATCAAGTCCACCCAACCCTCTGAAAAGCATCTACCCAGACCCACCTCATTCCCGTAACCTTGCATTTCATTTGGCTAACCCACCTAAAGTTCATATCCCTGAACACTATGGGGCAATTGAGCATGGTCAGTCCACATAACCTGCACATCTTTTGACTGTGGTAGGAAACCAGAGGACCTGCAGACACCTCCCCCAGGCACTGGGAGAATGTGCAAACTCTACACAGGCAGTCGCCCGAGGTTGGAATTGAACCCAGGTTCCTGGCACTGTGAGGCAGCTGTGCTAACCATTGAGCCACCATACTGCCCCTCTGATTCTCTTGTCTTTCTAATCACTTGACATATGTTTCCCTTTGCATGCTGCAGTCAGTATTCTGTGGGTTCATGAGAGTCAACTATTCTGAGAAATAATGTTTTGTGAGACATACATATATATTGGATACTGTACTGTTGTGGTCTCTACTTGGATTATAGGGTGCACCAGGAATGTTCAAGAATAGATTAATGGTCTGAATACTGCACAAAATCTGTTCGTTTTACCCCATTTTGAGGTCTCGTCCTTGTTTTGCCCAGTATAGAAGGATTTGAAAGTTGAATAGGCCATGAGCCTTGGATAACCATCAGTCTCTCCAGAGCACCAAGTGATCAATGTACACTAACTCTTGTTTGTTGCATGCTGGTCAATTGAATGCCCATGTGCTTAGTTTAATTTTGTAGTGACACGAATTGTCCAGCACAGAAACAGACCCTGTCCATGCTGACCAGATGCTCTAAATTATTATCTAGTCCACTTTGCCAGCATTTGGCTCTTATCCCTGTAAACACTTCCTATTCATGTACACATGTTTTGAGGTAACTGACACTTCATGTTGTAAAGTATTAGGGGATGCTGTGGGGTTGTGAAAGGCATTATACAAATGCAAGTCTTTCTCTTCTGTATTTCACGTGGAATTTGAATGTTGGATAACATCAAGTAGATTTTAAACTCCTCCCATTTTTATCATTTGGATAGGCATAGTGTCATGCCTTTGCCCTGCACTCACTCCATTGATGTGTCAGCCATTATTCAGTTGTGATGTGGAAGTGCCAGTCTTGGACTGGGGTGGACAAAGTTTAAAAATCACACAATATCAGGTTGTAGTCCAACAGGTTTATTTGGAAGCACTAGCTTTTGAGGCACTGCCTCTTCATCAGGTGGATGTGGAACAGGACTATAAGACACAGAATTTATAGGAAAAGGTCTTGGAGCTAAACAAGCAACATGGCAGAGTAGCCAAGTTCGATACCCATGGGGATGGCCTCAACCAGGATCGGCTCTCTCTCTCTTTTTTTTTTTCGCCCCCCCCGTTTGTCTCTCACTTGACACACATGACCCATGCATACTTTACCACCCATGCATACTTTACCACCCACACGCACTCTGTTCTCTCCTGCGCGTGCACACTCGTGAATTTGTATTTGCAGAATTACATTTTCTTTTGCTCAAAACTATATAAATCCATGTAAGATTCTGTAAGTCCCACTTCAGAAATAGTCTAACGCAACATTGGGACACAGACAGACTTTAACCCCGCACCTTTAATACATTGACTGAGCTGAAATGGCACCTATTGTAAGAAAAACTGTAGCTATCTTGAGAATGGAACTTTAAAAGGAGTTCTGGGTTTTATATGTTAAAGAACCAAAACTAGCATATTCCATTGAAAGACTTAATCTAAATTTGTTCAATGTATCATTTCAGCTCCATGACACTGTAACCCTTTTGCTATAAATTCTGTCTCTTCTGGTCCTGTTCCTAACAACCTGATGAGGGGGCAGTGCCTCGAAAGCTAGTGCTTCCAAATAAACCTGTTGGACTATAACCTGGTGTTGTGACTTCTAACATTGTTCAGTTGATAATACTCTTACATTGGATTCACAAGACTCTGTGTTCACTCCAGCACGTGAGCACAAAAATCAAAGCCAACACTCCACAACGTACTGTATAGTCTAAGCTTTTTATCTTCACCTACACTTAACGCTAGAATTGGGAATAAACTTTGCATAGACGTTGCCTCTGATCTGGCACAATTTTCAGAGGCCAAGCAGAGATTGTGGACAACAGCTTATAACACACCAAGCCAGTACACTGACAGGCTAGAAAACCTGGTCCATCAACACCACAATTAGTTGCTGTATTAGTTTTGACTGTATCTGACATGTGTTTAGGTTTGCTACGCCACATTCTCAAATAGGTGTGCAGTGCACTGCGAACATGAATGTGGAATGTTAAGAATATTTGTGCACCTCACCCAAAATATAAACTATTGCAACAGTTAGTGTTCTGTTTTTGAGATGTTAAGGACTGCTTGAGATTTATAACCCAGTTTTGAGGGAAAGTCAGAACTGTTTACAGACTGGACCCACAAAAATCTTAGCGTTCGCTTCCAGCTTTCATTCCAATGGTTCTCTTAATTTTCTCTTCATTTTAGAAGAGATATTTGTGAAGTTGGGTGTTCAGTTACGGTACCCATTTTCATTGGCACTGTGTTTTATTCTGTTTTTCTTATTGTTGGTGAGAGTTGGCCAGGAGATCTTGCTGCTCTTCTTCAAATAATGCTGTGCGATCATTTTGGTTTTTCTGAATGGCGAGTTGGAGACTAATGGCTCATCCAAAAGCCATGTAACAATCCCTGAGCACTGTACTGTCACTTCAAATTGAGAAGTGATCATGTACCCGACGTAGATTTTGATGAGTAAATGTGCCATCAGCTACATTTTTCCTTTTGCCGCCCTTTCCGTGCTTTAAGAGAATAGTTCCAATGTTGAATTCATAAAATAAGGATATGGAGGAGGATTGTTTATTGTGCACGCAGGATTCTTATGAATTGCAGCTAAAATTAAAATCAATTG
>NW_025197728.1:0-5256 GCF_004010195.1 Chiloscyllium plagiosum
TGTGAGAGTGATCGGGAAACCCAGAGTGTCCCGAAGTGTGTGTGAGTGATAGGGAATCCCAGAGTGTGTGTGAGAGATAGGGAATCCCAGAGAGTACCCGAGTGTGAGTGAGATGTAGGGAATCCCAGAAAGTCCCCGAGTGTGTGTGAGAGATAGTGAATCCCAGAGTGTCCCCGAGTGTGCGTGAGAGCTAGGGAATCCCAGAGTGTGTTTGAGAGAGAGGCAATCCCAGAGTGCGTGTGAGAGATAGGGAATCCCAGAGAGTGTGTGAAGGATAGGGATTCCCAGAGAGTTCCCGAGTGTGTGTGAGAGATAGGGAATCCCAGAGTGACCCCGAGTGTGTGTGAGAGATAGGGAAGCGAAGACAGTCGCCGAGTGTGTGTGAGAGATATGGAATCCCAGAGAGTTCCTGAGTGTGTGTGAGAGCTAGGGAATTCCAGAGTGTCCCCGAGTGTGTGTGAGAGAAAGGGAATCCCCGAGTGTGTGTGAGAGATCGGGAATCCCCGAGTGTGTTTGAGAGAGAGGCAGTGCCAGAGTGTGTGTGAGGGATAGGGAATCCCAGAGTGTGAGAGATAGGGAATCCCAGTGTGTCCCGGAGTGTGTGTGAGAGATAGGGAATCCCAGAGTGTCCCCGAGTGTGTGATAGAATCCCTGAGAGTCCCCGAATGTGTGTGAGATATAGGGAATCCCAGAGTGTCCCCGAGTGTGTGTGAGAGATAGGGAATCCCAGAGAGTCCCCGAGTGTGTGTGTGAGATAGGGAATCCCAGAGTTTGTTTGAGAGGTAGGGAATCACAGAGTGTGTGTGAGAGTGATCGGGAAACCCAGAGTGTCCCGGAGTGTGTGTGAGTGATAGGGAATCCCAGAGTGTGTGTGAGAGATAGGGAATCCCAGAGAGTACCCGAGTCTGTGTGAGAGATAGGGAATCCCAGAGAGTACCCGAGTCTGTGTGAGAGATAGGGAATCCCAGTGAGTCCCCGAGTGTGTGTGAGAGATATGTAATCCCATAGAGTCCCCGAGTGTGAGTGAGATGTAGGGAATCCCAGAAAGTCCCCGAGTGTGTGTGAGAGATAGGGAATCCCAGAGAGTCCCCGAGTGTGTGTGAGAGATAGGGAATCCCAGAGAGTCCCCGAGTGTGTGTGAGAGATAGGGAATCCCAGAGAGTCCCCGAGTGTGTGTGAGAGATAGGGAATCCCAGAGAGTCCCCGAGTGTGTGTGAGAGATAGGGAATCCCAGAAAGTCCCCGAGTGTGTGTGAGAGATAGGGAATCCCCGAGTGTCTGTGAGAGATCGGGAATCCCAGAGAGTCCCCGAGTGTGTGTGAGAGATAGGGAATCGCAGAGGGTCCCCGAGTGTGTGTGAGAGATAGGGAATCCCAGAATGTGTTTGAGAGAGAGTGAATCCCAGAGAGTGTGTGAGGGAAAGGGAATCCCAGAGAGTGTGTGAGGGATAGGGAACCCCAGAGAGTGTGTGAGGGATAGGGAATCCCAGAGTGTCCTGGAGTGTGTGTGAGAGATAGGGAAACCCCGAGTGTGTGTGAGTGATCGGGAATCCCAGAGAGACCACGAGTGTGTGTGAGAGATAGGGAATCCCAGTGAGTCCCCGAGTGTGTGTGTGAGAGATACGTAATCCCTTGATGTCCCCGAGTGTGTGTGAGAGAGATACGTAATCCCTTGGTGTCCCCGAGTGTGTGTGAGCGATCGGGAATCCCCGAGTGTGTGTGAGAGATCGGGAATCCCAGAGAGTCCCCGAGTGTGTGTGAGAGATATGGAATCCCAGAGAGACCCCGAGTGTGTGTGAGAGAGAGGGAATCCCAGAGAGTCCCCGAATGTGTGTGTGAGAGATACGTAATCCCTTGGTGTCCCAGAGTGTGTGTGAGAGCTAGGGAATCCACGAGTGTGTTTGAGAGATAAGGAATCCCAGAGTGTGTGTGAGAGATAGGCAATACAAGTGTGTCCCGGAGTGTGTGTGAGAGTTAGGGAATCCCAGAGAGTGTGTGAGAGATATGGAATCCCAGAGTGTGTGTGAGAGATAGGGAATCCCAGTGTGTCCCCGAGTGTGTGTGAGAGTTAAGGAATCCCAGAGTGTGTGAGAGAGATCGTGAATCCCCGAGTGTGTGTTTGAGATCGGGAATCCCAGAGAGACCCCGAGTGTGTGTGAGAGATAGGGAATCCCAGAGGGTCCCCGAGTGTGTGTGATAGAATCCCAGAGAGTCCCCGAATGTGTGTGAGATATAGGGAATCCCAGAATGTCCCCGAGTGCGGGTGAGAGATAGGGAATCCCAGAGAGTCCCCGCGTGTGTGTGAGAGATAGGGAATCACAGAGTTTGTTTGAGAGATAGGGAATCCCAGAGTGTGTGTGAGAGATAGGGAATCACAGAGTGTGTGTGTGAGATAGGGAATCCCAGTGCGTCCCGGAGTGTGTGTGAGAGATAGGGAATCCCAGAGTGTGTGTGAGAGATAGTGAATCCCAGAGTGTCCCCGAGTGTGTGTGATAGAATCGCAGAGAGTCGCCGAATGTGTGTGAGAGATAGGGAATCCCAGAGTTTCCCCGAGTGTGTGTGAGAGAATCCCAGTGTGTCCCCGAGTGTGGTTGTGAGATACGTAATCCGAGAGAGTCCCAGAGTGTGTGTGAGATGTAGGGAATCCCAGAATGTCCCGAGGGTGTGTGAGAGATAGGGAATCCCCGAGTGTGTGTGAGAGATCGGGAATCCCAGAGAGTCCCCGAGTGTGTGTGAGAGAGAGAGAATCCCAGAGGGTCCCCGAGTGTGTGTGAGAGATAGGGTATCCCAGATTGTGTTTGAGAGAGAGGGAATCCCAGAGTGTGTGTGAGAGATAGGGAATCCCAGAGAGTGTGTGAGAGATAGGGAATCCCAGTGAGTCCCCGAGTGTGTGTGAGAGATAGGGAATCCCAGAAGACCCCGAGTGGGTGTGAGAGATAGGGAATCCCAGAGAGTCCCCGAGTGTGTGTGTGTGAGAGATACGTAATCCCTTGGTGTCCCAGAGTGTGTGTGAGAGATAGGCAATACAAGTGTGTCCCGGAGTGTGTGTGAGAGTTAGGGAATCCCAGAGGGTGTTTGAGAGACAGGGAATTCCAGTGTGTCCCGGAGGGTGTGTGAGAGACAGGGAATCCCAGAGAATCCCAGAGAGTGTGTGAGAGACAGGGAATCCCAGAGAGACCCCGATTGTGTGTGAGAGATCGGGAATTCCACAGAGTCCCCGAATGTGTGTGAGAGATAGCGAATACCAGAGTGTGTTTGAGAGATAGGGAATCCCAGAGTGTGTGTGAGAGATAGGGAATACCAGAGTGTCCCGGAGTGTGTGTGAGACATCGGCAATCCCAGAGTGTGTGTGAGAGATAGGGAATCCCAGAGTGTCCCGGTGTGTGTGTGAGAGATAGGGAATCGCAGATTGTGTGTGAGAGATAGGGAATCCCAGAGTGTGTGTGAGAGATAGGGAATCCCAGAGAGTCCCCGAGTGTGTGTGAGAGATCGAGAATCCCAGACAGTCCCCGAATGTGTATGAGAGATAGAGAATCCCAGAGATTGTTTGAGAGATAGGGAATCCCAGAGTATGTGTGGGAGATAGGGATTCCAAGAGTGTCCCGGAGTGTGTGAGAGAGATAGGCAATCCCATAGTGTCCCGGAGTGTGTGTGAGTGATAGGGAATCCCAGAGTGTGTGTGAGAGATAGGGAATCCCAGAGTGTCCGGGATTGTGTGTGACAGATAGGGAACCCCAGGGTGTGTGTGAGAGGTAGGGAAACACAGACTGTGTGAGTGAGGGAATCATAGAGTATCTGAGAGAAATGGAATCTCAGAGATTCGTAGAGTGTGTGTGAGAGTGGGAATCCCAGAGTGTGTGTGAGAGAGGGAATCTCAGAGTCCCCGAGTGTGTGTGAGAGATAGGGAATCCCTGGGAGTCCCCGAGTGTGTGCGAGAGATCGGGAATCCCACAGAGTTCCCGAATGTGTGTGAGAAATAGCGAATACCAGAGTGTGTTTGAGAGATATGGAATTCCGGAGTGTGTGTGAGAGATAGGGAATCCCCGTGTGTCCCGGAGTGTGTGTGAGAGATAGGGAATCCCAGAGTGTGTGTGAGAGATAGAGAATAACAGAGTGTCCCCGAATGTGTGTGAGAGATAGGGAATCCCAGGGTGTCGCCGAGTGTGTGTGAGAGATAGGGAATCCCAGAGAATCCCAGAGTGTGTGTGAGAGACAGGGAATCCCAGAGAGACCCCGAGTGTGTGTGAGAGATAGTGAATCCCTGAGAGTCCCCGAGTGTGTGTGAGAGATCGGGAATCCCAGAAAGTCCCCGAATGTGTGTGAGAGATAGCGAATACCAGAGTGTGTTTGAGAGATAGGGAATACCAGAGTGTCCCCGAGTGTGTGTGAGAGATAGGGAATCCCAGAGTGTCCCTGAGTGTGTGTGAGTGACAGAGAATCCCAGAGAGTCCCTGAGTGTGTGTGAGAGATAGGGAATCCCAGAGTGTGTGTGGGAGAGGCAATCCCAGAGTGTGTGTAAGGGAGGGAATCCCAGAGTGTGTGTGACAGGGAAACCCAGAGTCTGTGTGAGAGTGGGAATCCCAGAGTGTGTGAGGGAATCCCAGACTGTCCCAGAGTGTGTAAGGGAATCCCAGGGTGTGTGGGCGAGAGTCCCCGTGTCCCGGATTGCGTAAGGGAATCCCAGCGTGTCCCAGAGTGTGTTAGGGATTCCTAGAGTGTGTGAGAGAATCCCAGAATGTGTGAGGGAATCACAGAGTGTGAGAGAGAACCCAGTGTATCCCAGAGTGTGTAACGGAATCCCACATTGAGTGAGAGAGAGGCCCAGATTGAGTTAGAGTGTACCAGAAACCCGTGGTGTGTAAGGGAATCCCCGAATGTAAGAGAGATTCCCTGAGTGTGCCTGAGTGTGCGAGAGCGAGTCCCAGAGTGTGTGTGAGAGAGTCCCAGTCTCCCAGATTGCATAAGGGAATCCCAGAGACTCCCAGAGTGTGTGATAGGTAATCCCAGAGTGTGTGAGAGAATCCCAGCATGTTTCAGAGTGTGTTAGGGATTTCTCGAGTATGTGAGAGAATCCAAGAAAGTCCCAAAGCGTGTGAGTGAATCCCAGAGTGTCCCAGAGTGCGAGAGAGAGAGAGAGAGAGAGCGAGACCCAGAGTGTGTGTGAGAATCAGTGTCCCAGCATGTGTGTGAGAATGAGAGTCCCAGCGTGTGTATGTGAGAGAGAGAGAGCCCCAGAGTGTGTGTGTGTGTGTGTGAGA
>NW_025197729.1:0-2277 GCF_004010195.1 Chiloscyllium plagiosum
GACAGAATATGCAGCACAGGATGTGTCCATTCAGACCAACCGGTCCATGCTGGTATTTCTAGTCCACTCAAGCCTCCTTTTATTGTATTCATTCCTGGAGTGAGGGGTCACTGTCTGAGGCAGCATTAACTACCTCTCCCTAATTGCCCCGGAGAACATGATGGTGAGATGTTTCTTGAACCCCTGCTGACCATTTAGTATATGGACACCCACGCATGTTCAAAAAGGTGTTGCAGCATTTGAGGCCAGTGACAGTAAAGATCCAATAATACAGCTCCAGGTCAAGATGCTGTGTGGATTGGAAGGGAACATGTAGGTGGAGATGTTCCAAAGTATTTGCTGCTGTTGTCCTTCTAGATGGTGGTGGTTGTGGGTTTGGAAGGTGCTGTTGAAGGAACCTTAGTGAGTTGTTGCAGTAGATAGTACACACTGCTGTCACTAAGCATTGATGGTAGAGGGAGCAGATGTTGAGGGGGTTGAATGGGATGCTAATCAGTTCTGTCATATTTCCTCATCTAAACCATCATAACCATCCATTCCTTTACTCCTCACGGCCTTGTCTAGCTTCCCTTGAAATCCATCTCCACTCTTCACTTCAATGACTCCATCCTTTAACAATTTCACATTCTCACCACTCTTTGACTAAAGAGGTTCCAATTGGATTCCTTGGGAACAGTCTTATACTGATGGCCTCTAGTGATGCTGTTTAAGACAGTGATGAGGAGAAATTTCGTCTCATAGATTAGATTCCCTACAGTGTAGAAACAGGCCATTTGACCCAACAAGTGCACAGCGACCGTCCGAAGAGTAACCCACCCAGACTCATTTCCCTCTTACTATGCACCCAATACTATGGGCAATTTGCCAATCCACCTGACCTGCAAATCTTTGGATTGTGGAAGGAAACCGGAGCACATGGAGGAAACCCAAGCAGACATGGGGAGAGTGTGCAAACTCCACACAGACAGTTGCCCAAGAATGAAATCGAACCTGGGTCCCTGGCACTCTGAGGCTGCAGTGCTAACCCCTGAGCCACAATGCCGCCAAGAAGGTAGTGAATCTGTGAAATGTTTTCCTGCAACGGACTGTCGAGGGTCTGTCATTACGTATATTCAATATTGGCATAGAGAGATTTTTAATCACGAAGGGGATCTAGGATTATGGGAAAAAGGCAGGAAAATGGAGTGGAGGATGATCAGATCAGTCATGATCTCATTGAATGGTGGAGCAGAGTCAATGGGCTGAATGGTCTACCCTGTCTTAGATCTTCCCCATAAGGTGAAACATTCGCCTTCTACTCCATTTAATCAAAACCTTTCAGAACATTAACGATCTTGATTTAGTCACCCCTCAGCCTTCTTTATCTAAGACAGAAGACACCCGGTGGCCTGTCAATCCTTTCATTGTGTGTCAGTCACACACAGGAACTTAGGAACAGGAGTGGGCCACTGAGCCTCTCAACCTGACCTGCCATTCTAGATCATGGCTGACCATCCCCTCAATTCCATTCTCCTGTTTTATCGCCATTTCCCGTAATGTCATCAGTCTCCAGATCCAGACTGATTTCTGTCTTGAACCTGATCAATGATTGTACTTCCACAGCCCTCTGGGTAGAGAGTTCCAAACGATTCACCATCCTCTGAAAGAGGTAGTTCCTCCTCATCTCAATTGGAAATGGCCTGCCTCTCATCCTAAGATTTTTGGTTCCCCCGGCTCTAATCGGCAGCCAAGGGAAATATCTTGTTCACATCAGCCCCTGTAAGAATTTTGTATATTCAGTCAGATCACCTCTCATTCTTCAAAACTCCAAATAATACAGACACAGTTTCCACAGTTTCCTCAATCCCTCTTCATAAAACAACCTGCCAGGGATTAGTCTGGTAAACAACCATTGCACTGCCTGTACAGCAAGTATATCTGTTCTTGGATAAGGAGACCAAAACTGTACACAATGTTCTGGGTGTGGTCTCACCAAGGCCCTATACAACTGCAGTAAGGCACCTTTCCTTGTGTACTCAAATCCCCATGTAATTAATACCAACATCCTGTTTGCTTTCTTCGGTAATTGTGGCACCCACCTGCTAGGTTTGAGTGACTCATGAACAAGATCACCCGGATCCCTTTGGACACTCGCACTTCCAAATCAGACTTTCTGATTCTTCCTGTCAAAGTGAATAACTTCAGACTTCTTTATATTATGCTCTATAAGCTCAATTCTAGCCCATTCACAGAGCCAGTCCAAATCTTCCTGAAGCCTGTTTGCACCCTCCTCACAAA
>NW_025197729.1:2417-3500 GCF_004010195.1 Chiloscyllium plagiosum
CTCCGGGGAAAACAGCCCCAGCCTATTCAGCCTTTCCCTATAGCTCAAATCCTCCAACCCTGGCAACATCCTTGTAAATCTTTTTTGAACTCTTGCAAGTTTCACAACAATCTTCCGATATGCGGAGACCACAACTGCACACAATATTCCACAAATGGCCTGACCAAAGTCCTGAACAGCCGCAACATGACCTCTCAGCTTCTATACTCAATGTTTTCACCAATAATGAAAAGCATACCAAACACCTTCTTCACTATCCTATCTATCTGCAGCTCCACTTTCAACAAACTATGAACCTGTGACCCAAGCTCTCTTTGTTCAGCAACTCTCCCCAGGACTTTACCATTAAGTGCATAAGTCCTGCCCTGATTTGCCTTTCCAAAATGCTGTCAAAGGTTTTCTGAAAATCCAGATGTCACATCCACTGGCACCTCTCTGTCTATGCTGCGTGTATCAGTGTATGGTGGCTCTTTGGTGGAACAAACCACTCAATCCACCCCCCTGTTACTGTCCCAGAGGGCTGTCAAATGTTTTCCTTTCAATATTAATCTGAGGTTGATCTTTACAATAGAATCTGATTCTTCTGTTCTTTCAGCCAGAATATAACAGATCACAGGAATGTCTGAGTAAATGAGGTTGTTTTAAATTTTATCCTGAATTACTAACTCTAAAAATTTCCTCAGCTCCACCATCAGACTGACTGGACTGTGTCAGTGATAGGTTTGTTTTTAATTTATTCCCTTTTACCCTTATATCCTCCCTTCGGTCCAATTCATTCATGCTGACCAGATATCCTAAACTAATCTAGTCTCTGATCCTCCCGGGAAAACAGCCCCAGCCTATTCAGCCTTTCCCTATAGCTCAAATCCTCCAACCGTGGCAACATCCTTGTAAATCTTTTATGAACTCTTGCAAATTTCACAACAATCTTCCGATATGCGGAGACCACAACTGCACACAATATTCCACAAATGGCCTGACCAAAGTCCTGTACAGCCGCAACATGACCTCTCAGCTTCTATACTCGATGTTTTCACCAATAATGAAAAGCATACCAAACACCTTCTTCACTATCCTATCTAT
>NW_025197729.1:4631-5256 GCF_004010195.1 Chiloscyllium plagiosum
AGGATCAGGTGCTGGGCAGGAGGAGTGGCAAGTCGGAAACTGCCCGTTTTGTCTCACTCCCCCGGAGGAATTTCTCTCCCAGTGAATCCAGGGAGATAGAGGAGGTGCAATGAAACTTTAATGTGCCCTTTTTGTAAAATTCATTTTTCTAGGTAAATGTCCTCAGAGGGACATGTTGAAATCATCATTGTCCTTACTGTTAATTTAGTTAACAATGTTATTAAAATAAATTCATTTTAAAAGAACAAAGAAAACTCATTGTAAAAATCACACAGGAGAATATCATAGTGCTCAGGAATAATGATAGAATCAGCTTCATTCACAAAACTCTTGCCCCGCAGGAAAGTTGTGAAATATCAATTCAAGCTCCTTGATCTCGAGTGGATATAAACCTGTCCCTGAAAAAGGATCATCCCATTCCTTTCCCATAAGCCTCACTTCCATCTGAGGGACCATCTCCACTAAAAGGAGCAGTGGTCCGAACTGGCTGAATATCAATAACCTTGTTCCACTGACACTAATAAGAAACCATATTCCTGCCCTTTGGACTTAGGCTCATGGTGAGATTTAATCACTGTCCGGTTCATATATGAGGGTGAAGTTTCCTTGTCAAATGTTTTAATCC
>NW_025197730.1:0-5257 GCF_004010195.1 Chiloscyllium plagiosum
TTGCCTCAAAATCAGATTTCACTCATTCAGCAGTTATATAATCAGTCAACGTCAGTGACCGACTTGCTCCTGATGTTTCACTCAGCAGTTTGGGGAATACAATAAAACCGACTCCTTTTAAAATAAAAGATGCAAAGCCTGTATTGTTCTGGTTCATTTTATCAAGAGTTGAGGAGGAATGTGCCCTGCACTGAACAACTAATTTTTGAATAGCCATTTCCTTTCCACATTCACCCCACTCTGAGGACAAGCCCACAACTACAATTGGTATCCCACCTAAAGTCCAAAAAAGAGGTTTTCTATGTCTAATATTACTTCAATGGATGCATGTAGGAATGTCGTAGATGCTTCCTCGAGCCGGCCAGTGTGGAATGAAATGTCATCGTTTTTGGAAATGTGGTAGCAGATATAATACAGGGATGAAGTGAAATTTCTTACCACAAGAAGCATGAATCTGAGCAATGTGCGCTGGATGCTTCAACATTGACAGGAAAAATACAGATTTTTAGTTATCAATATCTTAAATGGTATTTCATCTTGTACCTAAGACGAAAATTCTGTGATATGGACGAGTTCTTTCAGAAGTTCATTCTAAATTTCAGCAATAAAGTGGCACCTTCCAGAAATGTTTGGCAGAAAAGAAAAACACTTGATTGGACACAGGAGAGTGAGTAGGGTTATGACAACTTGAAAGTTGTGCTGACAACTGCATTTAGTTTTAGCAATAACCCAAGTTTTGTGAAGCCTTGCAAACTGACTGCGGATGCCAGAAAAATTGATATGGTGTCATTTTACTGCAAGAATATGAGGTGGGGATTGAGCTTGTGAACATGGACGCAAAACTCAGCCATTCAGCACTTTGAATTTGCTCTGCCATTCAATAAGCTATTGGCTGATTTGATTTGAACATGAAGTCTACGTTCCAGCATGTTCTTGATGATCTTCATCCCAGTGATAATCAAAAATCAATCTACTTACAGGTTAAAAAAAAAACGTAAGAATTCTACATTACATATTTTTTGAGGCACGGCATTTCCAAACTTGCATTCCTTTCAGATAAATCAGTTCTCACCATCACTGACTAAATGAACCACACCTTATTGTGCAACCCTTGCTCTAATGTTCGGATCAGGGTAGGGTAGGGCTACTCTGTTATTTTTCCAAAAAAAGGCTGTTTTTCAATAATGTCTGCGGCGTGGAAAGAGACAACGAGGCTTGTATTGTCTCTTCACAGGTTCGAAATGTGCACATTCAAATTTCTTAAGGTCTCATGGCCTAAATGACTTTTGACAGACTTACCCATATTGATGACAATCCTTTCGTGCTTTCTTTGCTTTCGGAGAACTTGTGTGTAAAATGAAATGAAGTTTTTGGGAGTTTAATAATGCAGCTGTATAATATAAAAGCCATTCATTTTGCTGGAAAGAACAACATTTTAATGGACATTTTGGCAAAAGCTAATGTAAATTATACCAATGTGTTAAAACGTCCTGATTGAAGCAGCTTTAAGTGTAATATCACTGCTCTGGCAATCAATGTGTTTCATTTCATTAACTTAGGCGTGCCATAGAAATCATGTCGAAAAGTTTTTTCTAATGCTATGTCAAACTACCTCTTAAGAATGCCTTTCCATTGTTCAACAGATGCATTAGATCACTAGAGAAAGAGAAGGGTAAGATTAGAAAGTTACAACTGAGGGCTGACATGGCACTGTTGTACAATCTCTCACGCTGGGCTAGTTGGCCTGGTTCCAATTCTGTTTCTCCACAGCGCTCTCCCTGCTCAGGTTGATTTAAACGCGGAAACGTGATGCTTTGTAGCTACCTGACAGAATAACTTACTCTCCGCATCGAATTAAAGTTAAGCCAAAATAATTGGGTCTCTCTTGTTTCTCTCAGAGATTAAGTGCCTCTGGAAGCTGGGAGTCATTGTCCCTGATTCTCTCTGGATCACAGAGCTCACTTTAAATGCTGCACAGTGACTTGTTTGTTAGGAATAGTGTGTTTAATGAGATCTGCTCACTCCCTCAACAGAGGATTGGCTTCTATATAAGTCAAGTGCCTTTCAATGCTTTGCCTCATTTTGAATGCTTCCGCTTTCACCTGAAAATGGGATCACAGGCACTTCCGATGGAAATTCTCTTTCCCATTCTTGCAATCGTTGGAATTCCTGGTAAGTGGTTAAACGTTCTGTGACATTTTTATTGCTGGTTCTGCGTTGAATTTCGTTTCAGCAATTTGCAACTGTACCCCACGAATTCATCTCCTGCATATTTGCTGCGTTTACCTGTTCCTCATTAACATCAGTTTCAATTTGAATGCAGTTTGTCCTAACCCACCCTCTGGTTTGGAAACACTTGTGTTTAGCCTGAACAAAGAGGATTGCAATGAAATGAAATAGATTTAGCTACAGTAAACTGGATGGATAGATTCACAGAAATGCTTGCAATGGCAGACATTTAAGGGACTAATTCATGTCTCTTGGCACAAACAAAATATATCCCAGTAAGGAGGAAAGATTTCACAAGTGCGATAAACCCGACATGTTAAACAAAGGAAAGTCAGAGCATATTGAGTTGAAAGATAAAGCACACACAAATGCAGCAATCAGGCCTGCAAACTGAGGTAAATTCAGAAGTCAGCAAAGGAGGACTGAAAAGAGAGAGAAAATAAACTGAGAGCCAGCTACCAAGGAATATAAACACTGACTGTAAGAGCTTTTTTAAATATGTAAAAAGGAAGAGAGTGATCAGAGTGAAACTGACTTGGGGAGATAATCACAAGGTACAAGGAAATGGCAGAGCGCTTAGACAGATATTTTGCATCACACTTTTCAGTGGATGATACTTCGAACATTTCATTGATTCTAAAGAATATAGTGGAGAAACTGATGCCCACATCAATCACTAAAGAAGGATGATGAGACAACCTAATGATGTTAAAGACAAATAAGTTCCCTTGCCCTGATGGTTTGCAGCCTCGGATGAAAAAGAGGTATGTATATAAATAATGGATGCATGAGGTGAGATTCCCTACAGTATGGAAAGAGGCTCTTTGACCCAACACGTCCACGCTGACCCTCCAAAGAGTAACTCATCCCCTTAAGTTTACCACTGACGAATGCACCTAACACTTTGGGCAATTCAGCTTGGCCAATTCACTTGACCTTCATATTATTGGATTGAAAGAGGAGACCTGCATAGACACGGGGAGAATTTGCAAACGCCAGTCATTCAGTCCCCTGAAGTGGGATTTCAAACCAGGTCCCTGGCGCTGTGAGGTTGCAGTGCTAGCCTATGAGCCACCATGCCGCATTGTGTGTAATTTCCCAAAATCCTTGGAATTGGAATAGCACCAGAATTAACGGTTTCATGCCAACTTTATTCAAAAAGGCGGGGGGAGGTGTGAGCAAAGAATAACTATATCTATCGTTGAAAAAGTATTGGAATCAACTACTAAAGATGGGATAACACTATATTTGAAAAATATTAATCTCATCCAGCAGACAGGACAGCTTTATGAAAGTGAAATTTTGTTTGACAAATCGATTTGATTAAGGAAGACTCAACCAGAATAGATATAGAGGCAACTGTAGATGTGTTCTACTTGACGTTTCAGAATCCCCTCAACAAGGTAGCCACCGAAGGTTCAACCATTAAATAAGATCCCCATGCTATTGGAGGTCGTGCATTGTTCTGGATAGAGAATTGGCCACACGCCAAGATGTAATGATTGAGGATAAGGGTTTTTATTGAGTTTGGCGTTCTATGAACATTGGGGTTCCACAGGGATCTGGGACTGCAACACTTTACAGTATCCATTAATGGCTTGAAGGAAGAAAGTGAATGCACGATTGCCAAATTTGCAGATGACCCCAAACAGAAGTGGAAAGGCAGATTCTGAGAGGTACGTCAGCAGTTTACAGCGAGATATTGATGGGGATTGCGGTTAACAAGTTGGCAAATGGAGTCAAACATGCGATCAGGTGAAGATGTTCATTCTGGAAAGTAGGACAAGAGACAGAGTTTTATTTCATGATAAAAAAACTGGAGAAATCTGGAACACAAAGGGATACTTATGCATCGAACATACAAAGCTAGCACACAGGTGCAGCGGGTAATCTGGAAGGAAATGGAATGTTAAGCCTAATTTCAAGAGTTGATTTGATTTGATTTGCTTTAGTCACATGTACCTGAGTACAGTAAAAAAAAGTTTGTTTTGCGAGCAGTACGGACAGATCATAGCAAAGAATACCATACAGATCCTGGGTGTTCAGATGATCTGAAACATACAGGTTACAAATGCACAGGGATTTTGCAACACAAAATCAACATTAGCAAAGTCAACATTATTTGAAGTTAGAGAGACCATTCAGCACTCGAATATTCAGAAACTTTTCTTGAATCTGTTTGTACGTGTATTCATTGGAGTGTAAGAGTCGGGAAGTCTTACTGCTATTGTACACGGTATTGGTGAGACCAGATCAGGATTTCTGTGAGCAGTTTTGATTCTGTTATTGAAAGAAAGATAACATTTCATAAAAATCACATCAAAGAGGGATTTTTAGGTCGATCACATATATGGAGGGAATGTACAATGACTAAAGGCTAAACAGTTTGGGAGTCCACTAAATGGATTTTAAAAGAACGAGAGGTGATCTCGTTTAGACATATCAGATTCTTCAGGGGCTTGTCGGGGTAAATGCTGTGAAGGTGTTTCCACTGATGGGAGAGTGCTTTCGCTGTTCCTGCTTCCACCTGAAAATGGGATCAAAAGTACTTTCTGATGGAAATTGTCAATCTCACCCTTGTGATCCTTGAAATTCCTGTTAACTGGTGACGAGCTGTTGTGGCATTCTTCTTGTCTGTTCTATTTGGGGAGAGCCCAAAGGGCATAGTCTCAAAAGAAATGAGTGTCAATTTCAGACTGAGGTGAGGAGGAACGCTTTCTCGCCAGGGGTTGTGAGCACTGAGGGAGCCATGTAGGGAGGGTCCTTATGTATATTTAATGCTGAAGTCGACAGTTTATTGATGACAGTGGTAGACATTTTAAAAAGGCAACTTTTTTGACGGCCATTAACCAGAGAAAAGGAATGCTGGAACACATGGATTAGGAGTAGGAATAGACCAATTGGTCGTTTGAACACCTTCTGACTTTCGGGAGGATACTGGCTGATCTGAATGAGCTGCATCATCCCGCCTGCATTCCATGGGGGTCGACTCACTGGTGTATGCAAAATTTATCCAACTCAGTCCCGT
>NW_025197731.1:0-5257 GCF_004010195.1 Chiloscyllium plagiosum
TCTAAGAGGATTGTGAAGAGAGAGAGATGTACTAGAGAAGGGGGGAACAAGTTGCCAGATGGAGTATAATTTGGGAAAATGGGAAGTTGGTCATTTTGGAGGGGATAATAAAAGAGCAGAGTGCTATTTAAATGGTGGAAACTGTAGAAAGCTGCACCACAAAGGGACCAGGGTAATTGTGCAGGAAACACTGAAAGCTAGCAGATTCTGGGTCAGTCACGAAATCAAGGGTTCATTTCAGATTCATCAAGTTTAAGGTAACACCGACACGGGTAAGGGCTTTCAGTAGCAATGGATCTGGGGTGAGGTGGAGACAAGCAACATTTGAGAGTTTGGAATTCCTGGTGTTTGAGATTGCATAGATGTCTGATCAGAAGGTCACCTTGGGGTTACAGATATGACAACAAAGTTGTGAAGTCTAGTTCTATCTCAGACTGCACCCAGTGAGAGGGAGGGGCTCAGCAGTAAGGGAAAGGAATTTGTAATAGCAACTGAGGGTAATGGATTTAACCGTAACAATGTTTCTTTGGAGGAAATTGCAGTCAATCGAGTAGTGGGAACGTGATAAGCAGTTTGGTAACTGAGTAACAGTGGAGCAATGGAGAGGGATGGTGGGGAGGGAGAGCTGGGCATTGTCAGTGTACATGTGAAACCTCACACTGTGCTTTTGGACAATGTCACATCCTGGCAGTGCGTAGGTGAGAAACAGGAGGGACCAAGGATAGATCCTTGAGGGACACCAAATACAAGAATTCAGAAAGGAAAGGGAAAGTGGAGATGGAGCAAGACTTACAAATGATGGTGAGGTCAAATGTTAGTTTTTTTCTGCAGAATGGATGAGAAGGACATAACCAGAAAAGACAGACAGACAGAGCAAGGAACAATACCTGTGAATTGGCGAGGGGGGGTGATGAGGAGGAAACAGAGTTGGAATGTCTGTAGTTTAGCGAGACGAGTAAAAGATCAAGATGAGCTCTGATAAGGCTTGACAAGAGACTGGAGAAAGATGTAAGTTTGGGACAAAAACCAGGAACACCATGTGAGGCAGTTTGCCTCGGTGGGCTAGTGAGAGGGAGGGAAGCAACAGAGACAGCTGATCGGATTGTCTCAGTCTTAGTGACAGAGAATTTGCTCTTATTGTTGGAGGGAAGGATAAAGGAGACAGGATGATGGACAGGGTTTTACAAAGAAACAAAACCAGGGTTAGTAATATTTAAAATGAGTGAACAAACCTAATATATTTAACTTTTATCCAGAATATTAAAATGTACAACTGAAGTCCTTGTTCGAATCCCAGCTCGGCAGATGTTAGAATCTGAATTCAAGAAAAAATAACAAATCAGGAATCTCCTGATCTCCATGGAATCATTGTCAATGGCGAAAAAACCCTGCCAACCTGACAGTCACCCAACAAGCTACTCACTGTATTAATTACTGCAAAGTCTCAACAAAGGAATGAAACTGGATGGACCACTTGGCATCTAACACGGCATTAGGAAATACAACCACAGAATCAGCCCTCTCGACTCTGCAACATCCTGCTCACTAACATCTGTTTTTTTGGGGGGCCAAAACGTGGCGAGCTGTCTCACATATTAGGCAAGGAACATCCTGACATAGTCATACTCACAGAGTAATCCCTTACAGATAATGGCCAGACAGCACCATCACCTTCCCTCGATAGAGAGTGTGATGATGGAAAAGCACAATAGGTCAGGCAGCATCCGAGGAGCAGGAGAATCAACGCTTTGAGCCTAAGCCCTTCATCAGCCTGACCAGACTTAATTATCCAAACACACTCCTGGCCAGCCTCCCAAATTCAACCTCAAGAAAAATTGAAAGCTCTATCAAATCAAGAATGAGAATTTTAAATTGTTGTTGCTTATGAATAGGAGCCTTTTGACTGATGAACATGTCTGGGGAGAAGTGAGCATGTGGGCGCTGAGGCAATTCCCCGTTTACTGCAAACACGGGACTATGACGTTCAAATTTGTGTTTTCCGACGTGCACAATTTGTTTGTAAAACCTCTCCGCTCGTAGCAACACAGTTTTTCTCCGGTTTCCCTGTTTATTTCTTTCCTTACCGTATCCTTTCTCTCCAGAACTTCCCGATCGCTCATTACAGCGACTCTGCGCCGCGCGCGAGGGTGATCACATGGTTTAGTTTAGCTCCGCCCTACATTCACTTTGATTGGTTGGAGGACCAACCTCCCGCTAGGTCCTCCAGCTCCGCCCACCGTCCTTTCATTGCTCCGGTACTGACATCAATCACCGGGGTCGCCTTGTTGACTAGAGCATGCGCAGTGTGTCTGCTTTAGCTGATATGTTGGGTAATGTGATGGTAGACTCAGAGTTGACTGAGGGTAAGAATTCCCTTTGTGTGAGCTCTGCAGTAGATTTATTTTATTCATGGAGGGAATTGCCTTCCTACTCATGATTGAATAGCTGTGATTGATGAATCAATGCCACCTGAATCAGTACATAAACACCCCATTGTCACATCTGAGATCTTGAGCACATTGTATCACTCTCTTCTTTGGAAACAAAAAAATCATGAAATGGAGTCTCAAGGAATCGGAGCAGGCGTAGGGCATTCATCACCTTCAGCTTGTTCCCCCATTCTATCAGATCATGGCTGGGCCAACCCAGACCTCAACACCTCTTTTATGCTTGATCTGCATAGCCCTCAACTGCTCAATATTTCAAAAATCTATCTGCCCTCTTTTAAAATAATTTGCGATTGAATCATAGATTCCCTACTGTGTGGAAACAAACAGGCCCTTCAGCCCAACAAGCCAGAACAACCCTCCAAAGAGGAACCCAACCATTCCCCTCCCACATTTAACTTTCACAAAAGTTTGAGCGAGAAAATTCCAGCCATTCACAGAGAAAAAATTCTGTACTTTTTCTAAAATGAATGTTCCCTTATGTAATGTCCCCTTATGTACTGGTGCTAGAAGATCTAGTCAACATCCACCCTGTCAAACTCATCAGAATCTTGTTTCCATAAGATCACCTCTGCATATCTATTCTTGATAGTTGAACTCTTTTGTCCTCAAAGCAGCTAAGTGAATCTTATTTTGAATGGTCTCTGATGTTGGTTTATCCTTTATTAAATATGGGAGCTAACATTGTATACAGTACTTCAAGTGAGGACTCAACAACAGCCAGTGTGGTTAACCAATCCTCAGTCCATGCTAATACATTACCCTGATACCATGAGCTCCTAAATTGTGCAATTAACTTTTATGTAGCACCTTATCATTTGCATTTTTAAAATCCAAATACAGAACATCATTGGATTGCCCTGTTCAGTAAGAAACTTGACTGTACTCCAATATAGTTACTAAATGTATCTGTATTTATTTTTAAAAATTGATTACTTATAAATGCTGGACCCATGCAATATCAATGAATTAGTGACTCTGAATTGGGGTTAGAAAATGTTTTTGTTAATTCCTTTTTGTACTGTGTTATGCAGACAGCACCAAGTGATCACTCTTAATTGTGAGTAACGTTAAAAATAATATGTTAAAAATGACATCCGAAAATGCTGCCTCATTATTGTGCAAGGACGATTTTGCATTCAATAGTTTGCAGATAAAATTGAACAGATTTTTGCTGCAATTTGGCCAGACTGCAGGTTACACCAAAGTGGCAACTCTGCTCTCAAATTCTTACTTGACACTGCCCAAGGCGATCCTGATGGGACTTCACTTTGCCATTCTTGTTCCCCAGCTTTATTTCCAGGTTTAATTCTATAATCATTCTAGAGCTTGTAATTTTAGACAACTTCTCCTTTAGGTACATATGTAAATATCATACTGAAATGTTGCACTGAATGGTACCAAATCTGAAATTAGTCTCGATTCTGATCGTAACATACTCTGACCCTTCTACATATGTATTGGCATAAGTCTATGCCAGTTATTTTTCTGTAGCCTGTGAATCCTGATGAAGGGCTTATGCCCGAAACATCAAGTCTCCTGCTTCTCAGATGTTGCCTGACCTGCTGTGATTTTCCAGAGTGATACTTTTCGTCTCTGATGTCCAGCTTCTTTGAGTAGATTAAACCACGAATAAGTTTTGTTGATCACAATGCAATAGGAACCAATTCATGAAATTCAGATATCTCACATTTACCTTAACTATGTGAAGGCTAAGACATTACTAAATTATTGTCAGTAATTGAAATTGTGCTGACAAACTTGTGCAGTATCAGTGCCTCACCTTTAGAGTGTTCCCAAATAACACTCAGCTGCAGTATTTTGTTTTGTGCTCAGCTATATATTGTTCTCACTTGTTTCTTTGTGAAAGATTACAAAATTAACTTGGATGAATGAACTTATGATTTCTTTAACCAATGTTGGGAAAAAAATGTCAGTATTTCAAGTGCTGATAAAGTAAAATAAACTGATAATCAGTAGAAAGGGTTTAAGATGTATATGGAACAAATGTTGGCAAATGGGACTAGATTAATTTTGGATATCTGGTCAGCATGGGCAAGTTGGAGTGAAGGGTCTGATTTTGTGTTGTACCACTGTGACTTCATTCTCTCAATTATTCAAGAAGTTAAATACTTCGAGGAGGAAAAGGAGAATTTATGCAGAGAATGCACTTGAAATGATGATTGAGGTTTATCAAACTCACATTATTTCATGACCTTTTCCTCTGGGGTCTTCAATGAACAAACTTGTTTTCTTATCTGAATAACTATGTATCATGTGATTTGTTTTGCACAGAATATTTCGTTCGGATCTAGTGAACTATTAAGAAGTGTTTATTTTTAAAAGTTAGGCAGCTTGATTGTTAAGCAAGAAAAGGTTGGCGTTTTACTCCCACTGAATCATTGCTCTATATAAGGTAAGGCACTGGATATATGGAAATCAATTCTGAAGGAAAAAATCCTCGTCGGTAATGTTCCCACATATGGGGAGTAATTGCTTCTGGTCACTCTTCAGGCTATAGAGGCTCGGAAAGAAATGAGTTGGCCAAAGTTAGCAACATCATTTGGATGGACTATGCTCATTGGGGAAACTTGCAGGATCTGTAGAAGGAACACGTGTTTCAGAGTGTATGCAATAAACCTGAACATTGTTATTTTTTCACAGAGCTTGGGGCCCGACTGGAGCAGCAATGAAGCTTGTATTGTTTCTTAAATTTCCGAGCTTGCCAAATTATTGTTGGTAAATGCAGGTGACTTTATCAAAGCACATTTCACTTTCCCCAGCCAGGAATTTGGTCCCAATTCTGTCAG